>NW_028179706.1:0-8636 GCF_964030765.1 Micromesistius poutassou | reverse complement strand
AAGGGCCTTTGTTGGCATACTTTCTGTTCTGGCATTCAGCTCTGAAAGGTGACTTTCTTCCTACCATATTACCCAGAATACCTGCACCCTCTCCTACCATATTACCCAGAATACCTGCAACCTCTCCTACCATATTACCCAGAATACCTGCAACCTCTCCTACCATATTACCCAGAATACCTGCAACCTCTCCTACCATATTACCCAGAATACCTGCACCCTCTCCTACCATATTACCCAGAATACCTGCACCCTCTCCTACCATATTACCCCAGAATACCTGCACCCTCTCCTTCCATATTACCCAGAATACCTGCAACCTCTCCTACCATATTACCCAGAATACCTGCACCCTCTCCTACCATATTACCCAGAATACCTGCAACCTCTCCTTCCATATTACCCAGAATACCTGCACCCTCTCCTACCATATTACCCAGAATACCTGCACCCTCTCCTACCATATTACCCAGAATACCTGCACCCTCTCCTACCATATTACCCAGAATACCTGCACCCTCTCCTACCATATTACCCAGAATACCTGCACCCTCTCCTTCTATATTACCCAGAATACCTGCACCCTCTCCTTCCATATTACCCAGAATACCTGCAACCTCTCCTTCCATATAACCAAAAAGATAACCAAAAATACCAAAGAATACTATGCAGTGTCTCCGCAATACCCCACAGTGACTGAGTCTACATAGACTACTTCCAGCAACAACAAAAACAGACCACCACCACCCAATAATTAAAGTGTCCTCTACGCCAGCTGTTTCAACCTGCACTTCCCCAATGACCACTAGAGGCACGACATTAATGAATGAAGAGCTCCTCTAAACCTATAAATAAGATATGATGATCTGCAGGCCACAGACTCTCTGGAGGCTGGGAACACATCTGGGCTGAGCTCTAAATGCAGGGCAGCGATTGGCAAATAGTCATTAAGCTGTTATGGTGGTAAACAACCTTCGCCTGCCTGCCACGAAACGCCTTAATGAGCTAGCTATGGCGGCGTGAGATGCTAGCCTACGGTAAGATTCCCGGCAGCAGCGAGTGCGACGACCCCTTCCCCTCTGCTGGTGGCTTTGGCAGGGGTGTGTCAGGAGTGCAGGAGCCAACACCTGAATTCATTTGCTCCTGATGACCATATAAGAGGGCTGGAGAAATCAGTCGCTCTCTCTCTCTCTCTCATATAAGAGGGTTGGAGAAATCAGTCGCTCTCTCTCTCTCGCTCTCTCTCTCTCCTCCTGGCAAGAAGGTTTTCGGTTTGGTTTAGTGATGGGAATTTCGGCTCTTTTTAGTGAGCCGGATCTCTTGGAACGGCTCACCAACAAGAGCCGGCTTTGTTAGTTTTGTTTTCACTTGGTTATTTGCATATCATCCACTTTCCCACACCAAGGCACTCACCACACTACTGATACTACTGACTTACAGATTTCACTCTAAAGGGGCTCTTGGGAGGGTCGCTGGCCTAACCAGTTGCTTTTCCACCCCACTGATTTCCAGTGTATAAGAACCCGCCACAATTAGCCACTTGAAGACTAGGGTTGAGTTAGGTAGTCTTTGGTGAGATAGGATAGGGGATTGTACTCTAGTTTAGCCATTCTTGAGTTGAACCTGTTGCACTGTCTTGTGGTGGTTTTTTTTGGACAAATGAATGATTATGAATATGGGGTCTGTTGCGGAGGACTTCAGACTCCTTCAGTGGAGTTGTTGGAGAAATGTACAAAAGATCAATTGTTGAAGATCGCTGAGCACACCTGATAAACGTTTAAAAGAAAATATAAAAACTTTTCTGAAAAATAAATTGGTAGATAAGGAGATTTTGTCTGAAAATATAAGTAAACATGATGTCATGTTACCTGCAATGAGCCCTGAGTCTCTAACATTTGAACAACAAAAGGACTTACTAATGATTAGATTGGAACATGAGAAAATGATGCAGCATAAACAACTGGAACTGGAAGTGATGAAACACAAAAGTGAGACGGCAAAATTGGAATCGGAACAATCTAAACTGCAGCTGATAAAGGAGGGAAAGCTGTTTGGTGGTATTGTTATCAATGCAAGTAAATTTGATGTTGGCACTAACTTGAAATTGCTTCCCAGATTTACAGAAACAGATCCAGACCTGTTTTTCTCTTTGTTTGAGCATGTGGCCATGTCTCGGAACTGGTCTGATGAGGAGTGCACATTATTGTTACTGTGACATTTTTTAATTGTAATATTCCCTAGCGATACATTTTTACTGTAATACTCTCACATAGCCATATCCAGTAGCACCAAGCATAGTTTAGAGGTAATTTCCCCTCCTAATCGCCTGAGGGCAGCACTGAACACATTTGACAAAGTTACAAAACATTTACACTAGGGGCAGCAACGGACACACAGAGGAAGTGAGAAAACCCAAAGAAGAACACCTGGGATACATAAACTCAGACTTTGGAGAATCAGAATCTCTCGGCGGCGTATCCTGAATGCTAAGCTTTGAGACGCTCCGCGCGTGTTATATACTATCCCTCTCCTTTTGTTTCATAGACGATAGACAATAGACCAATAACCTTAACCAAATAAAGTGAGTTAAAAGCGATCCTGTCTCGGCGACCTTTCCTGGACCAAAATCCACAACATTACAGTGCATTTTTACAGGTAAGGCACAGGAGGCCTATGCCTTAACTGTAGCACTAACTGGAGTAATTCCTACGATGTTGTTAAGGCTACAGTGTTGCATGCATATGAGCTGCATATGATTCCTGAAACCTATCGGCAACGCTTCAGGAATTTAAGAAAAAAGGAACATGAGACTCATGTTGAACTTGTGCGGGATTTGGTCGTGCTGTTTAATCGCTGGTGTTCATCGTCAGAAGTAAGATCTTTTCAAGAACTAGGTGATTTAGTAGCACTTCAGCAATTTAAAAACTGTGTCCCCGATAATGTTGCTACTTATATTAATGAGCAAAAAGTTAAAACACCCCAAGAAGCAGCAGTTTTGGCTGATGAGTATATTTTGACACACAATAGTGTTTTTGGTGAAACCAGTGTCAATCAGCAGGAAAACTATTTTTCAGCTTGCAGGGGAAAATGTTTTTCACGTGGAGAGTCTGGTGCTGGCATGTCTGAGCGCAGCCCTGGGAGGAGAATTGATTACAGCAAACTTTGTAATTATTGCCAAGAAAAATGGCACTGGAAAAATGAATGTCCTGCTCTTAAAGGGAACGCAGAGTATTACAGAAATGCACAGGTAAAACCCGTTGCTTTGGCAGTCCCTGTTTCCTCAGCTCAGTTAGCACACCAGAAATGTAATTCTGAGGACCTGTGTCCCCTGGGTGTGGATGGGAAAGAAAAGGGGATTATTCAGCCTTTATTTCAGATGGTTACGTGACCTTACCCGGAAAGAAAGCAGTGGCGGTTAAAATCCTGAGAGACACTGGTGCGCTCCATACCTTTGTCTGTGAGTCTGTCCTTCCTTTCTCCTCAGATACAAGCACTGGAGATTTTGTCTTAATGCGGGGTATGGGCATGACTATTCTTCCTGTACCGGTGCATAGAGTGGAGCTGGTCTGTGGTCTGTGGTCACTGGAGAGGTGGCCGTTGGCATATGCCCAGTTACCTGTGGAAGGGGTGGACATGATTCCTGGGAATGACCTGGCAGGGAGTAGGGTCTGGGCTAATGTTCCGCCACCTAATGTAGTCACCCAGGCTCCAGTATCGCTGTTGTGGGAGGGGGACAAAACGTTGGACTTTGAGCCCAGAGACAGAGTTGTTCCCGCGTTGCGCAGTAACTCGAGCGATGGGTTCGCAAAGACGGTGAAACTACTCATCAGAGAAAAAATGCAGGGAAAATGTTTGTCGAGGGTCTCAGTTGGGACACTAGTAAGAAGGATCTCAAAGATCTACATCTCTAAATTTGGCGAGGTGACTGACTGCACCATTAAGATGGACCAGCAGACAGGCCGATCAAGAGGCTTTGGCTTCGTCCTCTTAAAAGAAGCAGCCGGTGTAGAAAGGGTCTTGGAACAGAAGGAACACTGGCTAGACGGCCGACAGATTGACCCAAAGAAGGCCATGGCGATGAAGAAAGAGCCAGCGAAGAAGATCTTTGTAGGCGGCCTCAACCCAGACACACCCCTGCCAGATTCTATCGTGTTTCACCTGAAAAGAAGGCACAGTTGGACAAGGGAGTTCAATATATGCTAGATAATAACCTGGTAGAACCCTCCAATTTGAGCTGGGCGTCTCCATGTTTGTTGGTTGATGCCAGTTACGTGGGGGCAGGAGCGGTGCTGCTGCAAGCAGATGATGTAGGGGTGGAGAGGCCAGTCTGGTTCTTTTCAAAAGAGTTTAACTCTTATCAGTTGAACTATTCGGTCATTGAAAAAGAGGCCTTGGCGTTAATTTGGGGATTACAACATGTTGGTGTGTACCTTGGTTCTGGGACTCTCTCTTGTGGTGTACACCGACCATAATCCCTTACTTTTTTGCGCTTGTTGCAAAATCCTAATCAGCGTTTAATGAGAGCCTTATCATTTGGATATCCGCCATATCAAAGGCACGGATAATGTAATGGCAGATGCCCTATCTCGTGCCTTCTAGTTGCATAGCGCATAACTGTGGTTAAAGGTTGCCTAACTTGTGCCCCTGTCTGTTTCTCCCTGTTGCTCTGCCCATTCTTTTAAAAAGAATGGACCCCAGGTACCAAGGTTGCAGAGGGAGTCCGGTGGAGTATTTGGTGGGTTAGGTAAAAGCTTTTTCCATTCTTCTTCATGTAGGTAAGGGTGGAGGATGAATGGGATTTTTTTTCTTCCATCTTTTCTTCATTATAAGTATTTAAGGAATTGGTTAACTATTGTGTATAGTTGAAATCTAAATGTTGCACATTGTAATTTTTGTGATATTTTGGCAGAGTACCTGGTTGGTCTCCGTTCTTAGGTGGGGGGGATGTGACGACCCCTTCTCCTCTGCTGGTGGCTTTGGCAGGGGTGTGTCAGGAGAACAGGAGCCAACACCTGAATTCATTTGCTCCTGATGACCATATAAGAGGGCTGGAGAAATCAGTCGCTCTCACTCTCTCTCTCTCTCTCCTCCTGGCAAGAAGGTTTTCGGTTTGGTTCGGTTAGTTTCGTTTTCACTTGGTTATTTGCATATCATCCACTTTCCCACACCCAGGCACTCACCACACTACTGATACTACTGACTTACAGATTTCACTCTAAGTTTTTGTGGTGTTTGTTATTAGTTAAATAAATTTAATCTACTTAAAAACCTTTGATTATTGTGTGGTCTCCCATTTTTGTCTTGAATCTGAGCCAGTTCATGACACGAGAGATGCTAGCCATTAGCGTGAGATGCTAGCCTACAGCGTGAGATGCTAGCCAGTAGCATGAAATGGTAGCCCATAGCGTGAGATGATAGCCAGTACTATGAGATGCTAGCCAGTAGCATGAGACACTAGCCAGTAGCGTGAGATGCTAGCCAGTAGCATGAGATGCTAGCCAGTAGCATGAGACACTAGCCCGTAGCATGAGACGCTAGCCAGTAGCATGAGACACTAGCCAGTAGCGTGAGATGCTAGCCAGTAGCGTGAGATGCTAGCCAGTAGCATGAGACGCTAGCCAGTAGCGTGAGACGCTAGCCAGTAGCATGAGACGCTAGCCAGTAGCGTGAGACGCTAGCCAGTAGCATGAGACACTAGCCAGTAGCGTGAGATGCTATCCAGTAGCGTGAGACGCTAGCCGGAAGCGTGAGATGCTACCAGTGCAGCCACATGCTATAAGCAGGGGTTCAGATGACCAGACCACATCCAGAACCTCCAGGACAGCTGGAAAACAAGCGGACTGGAGCTCCAGGAATAGCAGAGACAGACCGCTTCTTCGAGACACTCTGGAGACACACCCAGGCTATGTGGCAGACACACCCTGACAAAGACAATACACACACCCTGACAAAGACAATACACACACACACACCCTGACAAAGACAATACACACACACACCCTGACAAATACAATACACACACCCTGACAAATACAATACACACACACACACCCTGACAAATACAATACACACACCCTGACAAAGACAATACACACACACACACCCTGACAAATACAATACACACACACACACCCACACCCTGACAAAGACAATACACACACACACCCTGACAAAGACAATACACACACACCCTGATAAATACAATACACACACACACACACACCCTGACAAAGACAATACACACACACACACACACACACACACACCCTGACAAAGACAATACACACACACACACACACACACACACACCCTGACAAATACAATACACACACACACACACACACACACCCTGACAAAGACAATACACACACACACCCTGACAAATACAATACACACACCCTGAACAGATACAATACACACACACCCTTACCCAATATAAACACACGCACACCCTTACCCATTATACACACACACACACACACCCTGACACAATACAATATACACACACACCCTTACCCAATATACACACACACCCTTACCCAATATACACACACCCTTACACAATATACACACACCCTTACACAATATACACACACCCTTAAAAATACAATACACACACCCTAAACCAATATACATTATGCACACACCCTGACCCAATATACACACCCATTATATACACACACACACACACACACACACACACACACACACACACACACACACACACACACACACACCCTTACCCAATACAATACACACCCTGACCCAATACAATATATACACACACACACACAACCTTACACAATTCAATAAACACACACACCCTTACCCAATATACACACACACCCTTAGCCAATACAATATATATACACAAACACGTACTGACCAAATACAATATATACACAAACACCCTAGCCAACACAGGTGTGTGCAATATATGCACGCCAAAACTCTCCCTTTCCTCCCAGTATATACAAAGACACAGTGTGTGTGTGTGTGTGTGTGTGCGTTATAAAGTCAGGTCAACATTCAGTGTCCTCACTACCGACAGTAAACTGGTGGAGAGTGGAAATGTACTGGAGGACAAGCAGTAATCAAACAGCATGTGTGTGTGTGGGTGGAGGCATGTGTGTATGTGTGTGTGTGTGTGTGTGTGTGTGTGGTCAGTGCATGTGTGTGTGTGTGTGCACTCACATTCGCGCGTGCATGCCTGCCTGAACGTGTTAGTTTGTGTACGTGTGTGTGTTTCTGCGCATGCGTGCAGGCATGTGTGTGTGTGTTTGTGTTTGAGTCTGTGTGTGTGTGTGTTCAGTGCATGTGTGTGTGCATGCACATTCGCGCGTGCCTGTGTGCCTGAAAGTGTTAGTTTGTGTACGTGTGTGTGTTTCTGCGCATGCCTGCAGGCATGTGTGTGTGTGTGTGTTTGAGTCTGTGTGTGTGTGTGTGTGTGTGTGTGTGTGTGTGTGTGTGTGCGCATGCGTGCAGGCGGGTTTTTCTGTTAGTATATTTGTGTGTGCATGTGTGCCTGCCTGCCTGCCTGCCTGTGTGTGTGGTGTGTGTGTGTGTGTGTGTGTGTGTGTGTGTGTGTGTGTGTGTGTGTGTGTGTGTGTGTGTGTGTGTGTGTGTGTGTGTGTAGCTAGGCTAATGTATTTGCAGTGAGCTGGAGTTAGGGACAGCAGGCCCACTGTTTGACCAACACTAGCGGAGGAATGTGTGCGAGTCCAGACGACAGACAGACCTTCTGTGTTACAGCAGCAACGCCTTTCACACACCTTCATAAGCTCCACTTATGGGGACCTCCTTGATGTGATCTCAATGTCACGTTCTTCTGGTATTTCTACTCATTGATAATGTTTTTTTTTTTTTTACAAATCTGTTATGTTGTTTACACCCTCCATGGTGGGGGGGGGGGGGGGTTGGGGGTTGGGGGGTTGGAGGTGGGGGGTTGGGGGTTGGGGGGTTGGGGGTTGGGGGGGGGGGGGGGGGGAAACTGTCCTGTTGTTGTTTACCTTCTCCGTGGGGGGCCCCATGCTCCTGGGGCCCTCTCTCTGTGTAGCTGTGTATCTGTTTCTAGGCGTCTATTCTGTTGCCGACCTGCAGAACATTAGCAGGACAGTTTCATACTGCAGCTCCAGGAAGTGACGTCACAGCCCAGGAATGCAACTTACTTCACGAGATTAGACCCTCGGTCTTTAGCCTCGACGGGGAGTGTGTGTGTGTGTGTGTGTGTTGGAGGATGTGGGTGTGAGTGTGGGTCTGTGGTTTGTGTGTGTGTGTGTGTGTGTGTGTGTGTGGGGGGGTGTGTGTGTTTGTGTGTGTGTGTTTGTGTGTGTGTGTGTGTGTGTTGGGGGTGTGGGTGTGAGTGTGGGTCTGTGGTTCGTTTGTGTGCTTGTAGGTGTGGGTATGTGTGTGTGGGTCTGTGTGCGTGTGCTTGTAGGTGTGTGTGTGTGTGTGTGCGCGTGGGTCTGAGAGACCCTGTGTGTGTGTGTGTGTGTGTGTGTACGTGTTGCTCTTAATCATAGTTAAGTAGCCGTCTCCATGGTTACGCCGGCAGGATTAACACTGTGTAAAATGCATTCAGAGCGTTTACGGGCCCATAAAGACGAATCAGATGGCGGCGTTCACCCAGGCAGACG
>NW_028179707.1:48427-86877 GCF_964030765.1 Micromesistius poutassou | reverse complement strand
CTGCCCCTTTAAGTGCTTTACTGCCATGCACGTGGAAAGACCTTCAGTGATCTTTGCGGTGCGCTGTACATAACTGACCTACACCGTGTATTCATGTCAATGGAACCACATAATGAAATGCCCAAGAAACGTCCAAGGTAATACGTCGCGGTCTTTTCCCCATTAATCACCGTCAGCGAATCGAGACACCAGCAGCAGCAGCAGCAGCAGTGCGGTCGTGTTAAAGGCTTCAGAGCGGGAGTGGTCCACAAACCTGATCTCACTGCGACACTGGACGCACTACGGCCTGACTATCAGAGGATAAAAACATCAACGATCCCTTCCCCACGGGCTACAGACGCATCTTGAATTGAATCACAGCGGGGGGGGAGTGAGAAACCCAAACGGGGGGGGGGGGGGGGGGGGGGGGGGGGGGGGGGAGAATGTGTGGGAGTTTGTTGGTCCGTCAGCCTAACCGCACACACAAGGCGGCCGGCCAGCCCGGCACAGAGGCCCAGTGTTGTGCTCTGGGGATACACACTCACTGTCAATCACGGACTCATCTCATTTAATCTCATGTTGTTTTTTTAAAGTTCTAGTTTTGGTTTGGTAACGCTGGCCCCTGTCCGTGTGGCTCTAACTACACTCCTGCAGCCCTGGGGACAACTAGCTCATTGTGTGTGAGGGGTCAGGACTGTGGCCGCTGCGAGCCGTCACTAACAACACGGCGAACACCGCGATGGGTGTGTGTGTGTGTGACGCGGAGAAGCGACCGGCGATCCTGTGTCCGTCCTCGAAACTAGTTAAATTGCGCAGTCCTCGCGGCGTGTCACCGGGAGACGGACAGAAATGAGGCCACGCGCACACTTGCTGGTTCCAGGGCGGGTCTGTGACGGGTCAAGTAAACGGAGCCAACGGACGGCGTTCCCCTAAGAAGCGTGTTCGCCTGGGCTTTCAGATTGTTGTGTCGCAGACATTGGCCAATGTCTTTCTCCACTGCTTTCTCCAACGCCCAATATTGGGGGTTCGCACTTTGAGCGTGAAACTAGACTGTTAAGCGCGTAGCATTACACTCATTGAATATAGGTACTTTTAACAATAAAATAACCAGTGTCGTCTACGTTCGGGGCACCGGGCTAATAGGGCGTGGCTATCGCTAGCCCGCGGGCCGTCGGCTCGGCCGTGCTCCGCCACTTCCTGGATCGGAGTAGTAATTGCTACATGCTTTTCTTACACCGATTACAGGCTCCCGCTGCCAGGAAGAATCCCTTTTTTCGCCTTTATTCCTGGAGCCAAACTAGCCCCTTGTTAAAGCCACAGACGTACTCACCCCTTCGTCTCCTCTGTTTTCAACTTGTTTGTGTTCTCTGCACCCGATAGCACCGCCGGGCCGGGGCTCGCTAGGCAGCAGAGAGTGTGTGCCCTTGCACCGGCGGCGGCTTTGGGAATTTTCCAGGGGGGGGGGAAAAACGTTTTATTATTCCACCTCTCACTGATACTCTGGTTGATGTCGATACGATCCTGTGCATTCAGGCACTGGCATGGCACTTGGTTTGATTATTTTTATGTCTCTGGGAGTGTGTGTTGATGTGTAGTGGAGGAGTGTGTTAATGTGTAGTGTGTAGTGGAGGAGTGTGTTCATGTGTACTGGAGGAGTGTGTGTTCATGTGTAGTGGAGGAGTGTGTTCATGTGTAGTGTGTAGTGGAGGAGTGTGTTCATGTGTACTGGAGGAGTGTGTATTCATGTGTAGTGGAGGAGTGTGTTCATGTGTAGTGGAGGAGTGTGTGTTCATGTGTAGTGGAGGATTGTGTGTTCATGTCTCGTGGAGGAGTGTGTATTCATGTGTAGTGGAGGTTGTGTGTGTTCATGTGTAGTGGATGTTGTGTGTGTTCATGCCTCGTGGAGGTTGTGTGTGGTCATGTGTAGTGGAGGTTGTGTGTATTCATGCCTGGTGGAGGTTGTGTGTGGTCATGTGTAGTGGAGGTTGTGTGTATTCATGCCTGGTGGAGGTTGTGTGTGGTCATGTGTAGTGGAGGTTGTGTGTGTTCATGCCTCGTGGAGGTTGTGTGTGGTCATGTGTAGTGGAGGTTGTGTGTATTCATGCCTGGTGGAGGTTGTGTGTTCATGTCTCGTGGAGGAGTGTGTGGTCATGTGTAGTGGAGGAGTGTGTTAATGTGTAGTGTGTAGTGGAGGTTGTGTGTTCATGTCTCGTGGAGGTTGTGTGTGGCTCATCTCTCTTCTCCCCGCTGGCCCCCCCTCAGGTCTGCTGGGCGCGGCGGTCAGCCATTCCATGAGCTCATCGGCCGCTCCTAACTCGGTGCTCAACGGCCTCAACTCCTCCATGGGCCCCCTGCAGTCGGCCAGCACGCCCGGCAGCGCCGCCTCGCTGTGGCCCAGCTCCCTCACCAGCTCCCAAGGTGCACTGCTCTCCCTCCCCCCCCCCCCCCCCCCCCTCCCTCCCCCCCACACACACACACATCACAGCCCAGACTCAGGGCTTTTACTTTAAAATGACACCCGATAAGCCCATTAGTTCACGGGAGGATAAAACAAACCTGAGATGTACTGTTTTTACGGATTTTATTTGATATTCGAAGATCCGGGTTATTAGGAAAAGGCGTGAAGTGTCTCAGACCACGCTAAATAAGGACTCTACAGAAATCCTAACGATCTGCAGTCAGTCGGTGTGTTCTACGTGATTACCTAAAAGGCACTTTGATAGATCTTACTCGATGTACCCATAATACACACTACTTTCCAAATACTATGCATCATACATACAGACTTCTAATGTATTCCCGTAGTTTTCCCTGGTTGCTTCTCGTCTGTTGCCATGTTGGATCCATAGATATAAACAAACGACAAGCTTCGGTGTGTCGCATCGGATGACGTCGTCATCGTCTTGCTTCCCCCCCCCCCCCCCTGCCGTTCTGTGATTGGTTCCCTCGCTGAGGAACAATCGGATCCATGGAATCCAGGCTGCCTCGCAAATTGAAATTAATTCACACGCAAGGCAGCTATGGGTATACCCGGGCTAATGCTCTCTACTCCTTATCCCTTCATTTTATTTTATTTCACGTACCCGGTGGGTGTTCTATAGTCCTTCTACGTGTGTGAGAGATATGTGCGTGTATGCATGTATGTATATGCTACTGGATGCCAAAAAAACGTCCCTACGGCTTTCGGGATGAATAAAGTCATCAATCCGGTGTCTAATCCATCCATCCCCCGTCTCTCTCTCTCTCTCTCGTCCCGTCTGTCTGCTCCAGGTTTCTCATCTCAGCTGCTGCTGCACCCCGCCGCCCAGGCCACCCTGAGCAGCATCCTGCTGTCCGGGGTGCAGGGCTACACCCAGAACACGCCCTCCCCGCCGCCGGGCCTGGCCCCCATAGACAAGCAGTCCAACGGGGTCCCCGACTGCTCCAAGGGCCCCTGCTCGCTCAACGGCCACGTCAAGGTGGGCGGCTTTTGTGACGCTGCTGCTGTGTGTTCGTCGTTCATCAATCACTCAACCGTTGATTTATCTGATGTCTTGATGTTGATAACGCATAACACATAACACTGGTTATGATAGTGTGTGTGTGTGTGTGTGTGTGTGTGTGTGTGTGTGTGTGTGTGTGTGTGTGTGTGTGTGTGTGTGTGTGTGTGTGTGTGTGTGTCACACACACACACACACACACACACACACGCACGTCCTTGCACACACAGAACATAAACTGTATGATTTCAATAGTTAGACTGTGGTACAGTTACTCTGTGTAATCGAACAATAATAATCAATACATGCGTGTGTTCTGCATGTGTGTGTGCGTGTGCGTGCGTGTGTGTGTGTCCAGCATCCCAGCTCTGTGTACGGGAGGATGTCCAGCTCGTCGCTAGGGGAGACGGTCCTGAGTCCGTCCCAGTGCGACTCGGTGCAGGAGGCCAGCGGACACAACCCGTCAGAACCGCTGTCCAGCAAGTCCAACCAGGATGAAGGTAGTCTCACCTGTGAGCCCAGTGCAAGCTCAACTTATTTGGTTGTGAAATGCACGACTTTACAGGCAAAGCGGTCATAGCTGGCAGTGAGACGTCTGTGTGCCAAGCAAGCTCTCCTTAACAATGCAATAATATAAAAAATGATATAATAAAATGAAATAAAAAATAGTATAAGATAGAAGAGTATAAAGAGTAACAAAGGACAAAATAGTTAAAAATAAATAAAACTAGAATATGTACAGTAAATATATATACATATACACACATTTATACATATACACACGCATATATATGTATATATATATAATTATGCGAAAGTAAAGTATATAACAGTAAGTGTCAATAAAGTGCCGGACCAAGATAAACTATTAATTTCCGCCCTCACAGCTCAACATCTTAGATGTTGGCCTTTAACACTTCAGTCACACCTTTATACGCGTGCGCCGGTTTGACTGCAAGTCAAACACGAGCCTGTTGAAATAACCTTTACGGGTTGGAATGCCTTTGGCACGGGCACGCCTTCCACCTGGCAGGGTGCGAGAGCTGCAGTATCTAACGCTGAATTTATTGTACACCTGACTGTGGTCCACCCCCACCGACCGACCCGAGGACCCGACCTGGGACTGCTTTTCCCGTCCAGTAATGGATAAGTCAACACGCTCTCAGACTTTTCACCTCGCTCAGAGTTCACAGTGTGAGAGAGAGACCTGCCGACTCTGCACTACCCCCAACTCCCAGCGTGAGATGTATATGTAACCCCAGACCCACTCAGAGGAAACACAATCTAAACCCTCCTTGAATGAATACATTCATATTTCCCCGATACTAGCGTTTTAAAAGTGCCCGTGGTGTTTGTCGGTGGTGGACGGAGCGACGCGTTCACCGCGCCGGTGAACCCGCGGTTCAGGAGGTGGGGGGGGGGGGGGAGCGGAGGAGCCTCCGTTTCCTCCCGCGCTTTGCGCAGGCGGTCTTCTCCTCCCCCCTGCCTGAAACCTTTTCCTCTCACGCGTCTCACTTTTCCCTACGTGTTTTTCCGAGGCGTCTCTCCCCCAGCGCGGCTTGTCCCAGTCAGGTTTCCTCTCCCCCTCCCTCCCTCCAGCCCTCCCTCCCTCCCTCACACACCCGGACCTCCTCCTGTGTCTCAGAGTAGGGTTTGGACCGGGCCGGCGGCTCAGCTATGTACTATTGAGAAGCAGAGAGAGGGGGGGAGGGGGAGAGGGAGAGGGAGGGAGAGGGAGGGAGGGAGACCCACCCCTGGGAGCATCGTTAGGTTGACTGACATCACATTATTTGGCAGCCTGCATGCAACACATGCTGCCCAATGAAAGACACTTCATCATGCACACATGGAACTCTTAATACACATGCACACTCACGTGCACATGCACATGCATGCTCACACACTCACACACACACACACACACGCATGCAGGCATGTTCCAGTAGAGACGCACGTGCACATGATTTTAATCACATGAGGTCCTGACAGAATAAGATAGAGCGGTAATTTAGTTTTTAATTAACCCCTCTGCCACCCTGAGACGTTTTGAGTGATGTGGGTCATTATGGGATGTCACTGACTCATACAGGCACTCCTTTAATGCAGAGAGCTGCTCGCATCGGGAACACACAGAGAAATGAGGAATGATGCACAGAAAATGTTAAGGAACTGTGTATCCAGCGTGTTTTTACGGTCATGTTACTGTCCTCAGAAAACATGTTAAATGCATCCAGGACAGGACAGAATGAACATGTTACTTTCCATTTTTATTTGTGTGTTTTTCCCGTAGGCTCGGACACGTTTGTCGAAGTGGGCATGCCCAGAAGTCCCTCCCACTCGGCGAATGGGAATGAGCTGAAACAGATGCTGGCTTCCTGTAAGACGTCGTCAGGGAAACGGCAAGCTGTGGAGCTACTGCAGGGGACCAAGAACTCTCACTTACAGTATGTGGAGACGCTAGCAGCCAACAGTAACACAGGCCTGTGGCATATCTCTGCCAGGTTTAGGAAACACATAAAGGTTTCCAATCAAAGCTCTTTAATAGATGAATGATTTATACCAGATACTTCATTGCAACACTTAACCACAACATTAATATTGTCTGGATACATGCTAATACACACAATACACATGGTGGAGTTATTCATGCATTTTAAGTTATATAAGTACGTGAGTTGTGACGGTGGCAAGCGCGCCAAGAACAACAACGAAGAACACGGGTCCCAAAGGACTTCATAAGATGACATGTAACGATGTTAAAAACATATCTTCAGCTATGGAAATTCCACCTATTCATGTTTGAGAGACACCCAGACATGATCAAACCTCATTTATAGTAGTTGTAAGTTAACTGCGTGAGCAGCCGTGGACCAAACCACATCACGGCTCAAGCCGTGATATCACCAGTACGCAGTAGCTTGCCTGACTGCTAATCAACGCTCGTATCTCATCGACCGCACCCTCACGCCCCCTCCCCCCTCCTCCCCTCTCCTCTCCCCCCCCCCTCCCGCCCTCCCGCTACAGCTCTGACTGCCTGCTGTCGGACACGGAGTCCAGTTCCTCGGACAGCCCCGTGGCGGACAAGAGAGCGCCGGGCAGCGAGCGGGCGGCCGAGAGGGCCGCGCAGCAGAACGAGAGAGACAGGATCAGGCTGTCCCCCCAGGCCGCCTACGCCAACATGCAGGTGAGGGGGAGGGGGGGGGGGGAGGGGGGGGGGGGGCACCCGCCTGCACACACACCGTCCCCTCTGGGACTGACCCAACCTGACCCGACCTGGGCACAGCGTCTGTCCGTCACAGAGACACACACAGACAAACAAACTGTCGGTCGGTGTGTGTGTGTGTGTGTGTGTGTCTTTGTATCTGTGACTCTTTGGCTCGGTGACCGTGTCTGTCTGTCTGTTTCTATATGTGTCTGTGTCTCTGTGACAGACAGACAGACAGACAGACAGACAGACGCCGTCCGAGGCCTGTCAGGTAGACGGAATGGGACAGTGTCTGTCTCTCTGTTTGTATGTGTCTGTGTCTCTGTGACAGACAGACGGACACACTGTCACACTCTTTCAGGTAGACGTAGAGACCATGTATGTCGGATACAGTGTGAGTGTATTGGTGACGAGAACCGCTAGATCAATCTACAGTAGATCGCCCTGCCTCCGTGGGTTAAAATGTTCCCGCCTGTTTAGACAGACCTCTTTCCATTGCTGTCTTACAGCCGTTTTAAGGGGATTTTAAAATGTTTGTGTAAGCTGGGCCAGTGATGTCAAAATGATTTGTCTTTCTTTACAGGCCTTCGACTATGAACAGAAGAAACTGTTGGCAACCAAAGGTAAGCGCTGACATATCAAAAAAGTAGGGCATTGTTGGGGAAATATAGGGCATTATTGTGACCCTTTTTGGCGAGGCCTTGTGTCACTTAGCCCCTGTGTGTGTGTGTGTGTGTGTGTGTGTGTGTGTGCGCGCGTAACCTCAGCCATGTTGAAGAAGCCCGTGGTGACGGAGGTGCGGACGCCCACCAACACGTGGAGCGGCCTGGGCTTCTCCAAGTCCATGCCGGCGGAGACCATCAAGGAGCTGCGCAGGGCCAACCACGTGCCCTACAAGCCCAGCATGAGCACCACCTTCGAGGTACGCGCCTCACCCGTCCCCCCGGCTTAGAAGTGCGGCCTTGTTGCGGTTTTCGCACGTTGACGTCGCTCGTATCATGAGTTATGTTTTCCATGAATTGGTTTTAATGTACATGTGTTGTGTTATTCAGTTCCCTCTTTGTAAGAAATGTGCTTAAAGCGTCTCAGAGCTGTCTTCTCAGAGCTTTGTTCTCATTGAAGGACGGACGCAGGGAATTGCTTCATACACATTTTTTTTGGATAGAATCGCTAGTCTGCTACATCAATTCTGTGTCTGAAAAAAAAAAAAAATCTCTGAAAAAAGTTGGACCGTTTGTGTAATTATTCCGAAGGGGAACCAAAGGAGAGCTCATATCCTGGGTCAATGACGCCAAGGCACCGGACTTCTCTGGGATTTTTTTTTGTCAGGGACACAGAGTCAATGTTTTTCTCAACACTTGTATTAGGCAGTTCTCTCCTATATTATAAATGGGTGTATTAGATGTAGTTCTGTACTTTGTCATGCCCCAACTGCCAATAGAAAGGAAACGGCTAAATCAAAATGAGGCCAATTTTTTCTGCCAGTATCGTATTCATCTTTCTATATTTTTCCAATGCTTCTCTTCTCAGCCTCCTCTCTCCAATGGAGTGTGTGTGTGTGTGTGTGTGTGTGTGTGTGTGTGTGTGTGTGTGTGTGTGTGTGTGTGTGTGTGTGTGTGTGTGTGTGTGTGTGTGTGTGTGTGTGTGTGTGTGTGTGTGTGTGTGTGTGTCTGCCTCTGTGTCTGTGTGTGTGTGTGTGTGTGTGTGTGTCTGTCTGCCTTTCTGTGTCTGTGTGTGTGTGTGTGTGTCTGCCTTTCTGTGTGTGTGTGTGTGTGTGTGTGTGTGTCTGCCTTTCTGTGTGTGTGTGTGTGTGTGTCTGCCTCTGTGTGTGTGTGTGTGTGTGTTGCATCCACACTCGCGGCATCATCATCATCATCGTCGTGTGCCCTCTGACCCCACAGGGCTCGCCGCTGTCCCTGTCGCGCTCCAACAGCCGCGAGGGCATCGGGAACGGCAGCGACTCGGAGAACTGGAGGGACCGCAACGGCCTCAACGGGCTCCCGGAGCACCCCGAGTTCCCCCCGCCCGTGGGGAGCCCCAAGAGAAAGCAGAACAAATCTGGTGAGTTGAGCACCCAGCTGCAGCATGTCCCCTTCAAGCCCCAACCTCCTCCTCCTCCTTTTTTCTCGACTTGATTAAAGGACTGAACCCCCCCCACACCTCAGGACTGATTGTTGTTTAAACCTCGTTATTTATTTCAATTTCATTACCTCAGGAACATTCTGCACATTGGCACGTTTATACTTACTTATAGTCATATTTATTTTTTAATGCACATGTCACCTACAAGCGGACAGTTGCATGTATATTGTATGTTTTATCTTTATTCTAATAGTTTTTTATTATGTTTTATTTCAGATTTTTGTTCAATTTTATTTGTATATATACTCTTGTTTTCGCACTCACTTTTCCCACTGTACTGCTGGTCACTTGCGAATTTCTCCTAAGGGGGATTAATAAAGGACTATCTTATCTTATCTTTCTACTGCAGTAGAAACAGATCTAAACTACTAGGAATTATTAGTTATTGGTAGTAAAATGAGTTATAAATCGTTTTTGTTCTTGTCCAGTTTTGCCACCTTTTGAAAATCCGTTCGCTAGCTTCGTCGCAAAGGATGGGACGTCTTGTGTCGTTAGTCCATGAGGCAAAAACTGTAGTTTTTTACGACGTTTTGTATTGTATGTAAAAAAAAAACATCACAGCATTTCCTGACTGGAGGACTTGCTTGCTGTGCTCAGTGGCTTTTGGGTTTCTGTAGTGCAGAACTAACTAGAACTAACTAACTAACTACAGTACAGAACTAACATAACTAACCAAGCTCATTCAGAAGCATGAACATGTCAGACTGCAACTCAGAGCGCCACCAGAGGCTGCTGATGAGAAACGTTACGCTGTGAGGCGCAGAACTGGTCTGAGCTCGTTGCGGTGATCATAAACAAGTGAGCAGAACCAGGGTAGAATGGCGTGAGTTTGATGGGAGCCAGGGTGGCCAAAACTCAGAAATACCATTGGGTAATTACACCGACTAAACACATGTTTGTAAAATTGCATTGACATTGGCTTGGCTAGTCCGTTAAACGGCTTTGAAAATGCCAGCAAGTCCTTTCAACTAAGCTGTTTTTGTTGTAGCGTTGTACTTTACACTCGCACTGTTTTGGGTTATGCGTCGGACTCTGCATCTGGTAACCATTTCAACAAACTGCTTTATTTGAGGGGTGTTTTCCACGGAAAACATACTTCCAGTTAAATAACCCTAACATAATAAAGAGACATTTTCAATCTTGCTTGAAATAATAATTGACTTATTTGTTATTAAGAACTGAACCATGTGACTAATGTTATGACTACTCCCTCAAGATAGTTTACCTCCAAAACAATTTTTTAAATGTACTTTATGGTGTCTTTATGTTCCCCCTATTGCAGTTTAATCTCTGTTTGTACTCCACTCCATCTTGAGAAGTCATGTCCAATATCCTACATGGAGAAACCCAATCCGGACCATTCACAGTTCAGCAAACACAAAGACACAACTGCTCAAGCCACTTTCCGGAATCGAGTCTGAAACGTTTCTACGTGTTCATCTTAAATGATTTGAATGTATCTATTTCAACTTTTTCTCTTTTGTTTCCATCGACTTTTATCCAAAGCAACTCTCTTGCGCAACTTTGCTCAAGTGCACCTTCCCCGCGGATAGACTGCAGGCATTAGGGGGTTTGGAACCCCGGAAGCTCCCAAGCGTTTGACGGCCGATGCTCTTGTGTTCGTCCCCCCCAGCCGTCGAGCATTACCTGAGCAGCAGCAACTACATGGACTGCATGTCGTCGGTGACTGGCAGCAACGGCTGCAGCCTGGGGGCATCCCTGAAGGGCTCTGACCTGCCCGAGCTCTTCAGCAAGCTGGGCCTGGGGAAGTACACCGACGTGTTCCAGCAGCAGGAGGTGCAGTATACAGCAGCCGCACGCACACGCACGCGCACACACACGCACGCACATGCACACGCACGCACGCACGCACACACGCACAGAAACGTGTGATATAGTTAGTGAACTAGTTGATGATAATAATAATACGTTTTTTTTTATATAGCGCCTTTCTCACACTCAAGGTCGCGTTACAGAGTCAGGGTGACACAGCAGAACGCGTGAACTACAACAAAACAAATAATCAAAAATAAATAATAATAATAACAATAATAAATAAAGATTCTGTATATAGATATAGAGAGTCTAACTAGTGGTGGAAGAGGAGAAGTGTTCTTGAAACAGAAAGGTCTAGAGAGGTTCTGTACACATGATGATCAATGAAAGATGTGATTGATGGTCATTATTTCCTATTTGCTAAGCATTTTTTAAAGGCCAAAGTGCAGGTTTTGCGTTCCCGGTTTGATATTGGGCTGTAGAAAAGATGGAAAGCATGTATAGAAGTCGTGTTCTTTAGACTTGCAGCTGGACGTGATTGTGCAATGCACGGAGGAGCCCCCCCCCTGGGGTGACAGCATACAGAATAAAACACCAAAAAAACGAACTTGGGTGTGACGTATCTTAAGGACACGCTGAAGTCAACGGAAAAAGAATCACAATGCAAATCCCAGAGCATCCAGCTTTGAGAACAATTAAACATTCATTCAACCATCCATTCTGGGGCGCACTTGTTCCTCTATAGTCATATGAAATATTCAATTGGCATCGTAAGGCCGGGGCCCATGATTCCTGTAAAGAGGAGGGTTTTCCACCTCATTGGTCTCGTGACACAACGCTCCACGTTGCGATTGTTCTTGCCCATTCACACCAGCTTAAACGTTTGGCTGCGCTTCAGGAACGGCAACGTTCAACTGAGTTTTGTTCTGCGTGCGTGTGGACTTCTCGTCACAAAAAACAAAAAAAAACAACTCCAGCTGTAACTCTTTAGTCTCAAAGTATGACCCTAATTTCATTCTGGAGCTGCTGCATACTTTCTCCACACAGGAATCTGCCCCTTCGTAATCCCGTTGTCACAACCATTCCCTTGACACTGGGAACACTGGGAGTCTCTTTGATACTGTAGGTGATGTTGGAACGGTAACCTTGGGGGGTAAACTGTGTGTTCTGTGACCCCGGGCAGATTGACCTCCAGACGTTCCTGACTCTTACTGACCAGGACCTGAAGGAACTGGGCATCACCACGTTTGGCGCCCGCAGGAAAATGCTCCTCGCCATCTCAGGTACCGGAAGAGCGTTTATTACCGCGTTCGTTATTCCCGATCACAGTCGTTTTCCTTTTGGGATCGCCATTAATGATTCAAGGCGTGTCGTGTGCTATAAGTTATTAAAGGACCTGTTCCCTGCCTCAACTCTCTCGCTGTCGTACACCCTCTGGCTGTTTTCTCCTGTCTCTCCCACACACAAAAGCGCGCACACACAAACACACCATGGTCTGGAAGTGTAGCGGTGTTGGCTGTCGTCACGGTTCTGCTCTGATAAAGGTTTATGTGGGCTGGAGCAGAACAACTCCTGCCTCGCCAGACAAAATTGGCCAACAGGATTTTTTTCTTCTTTCTTTCTTTTTTTTATTATTATTATTATTGGCTGCCTTTTTTCTTTTTTTTCTTTTTTGTTGCAGTCAACCCTAACCAAAAGTTCAAGTGAAACCCGTCTGTGAAACCAACCCAAACACCCACTGTCTTGAACCCTCTCTCAAACAACGCACACTGTGATCGCGGCCCACCGCTAGGAAAGACAAGGCAAAGGTATTTTGTCCTTTTGACCTCGAGGAGGAGAAGGAGGAGGAGGAGGAGGAGGAGGAGGAGGAGGAGAACAATCGCAGCGCGATAACAGCTATCGTCCTGGAGACAACCGAGGGAACACGCAGCGGTTGTTTCTCACCCTCTCGAGCGGATGGAGAGAGAGGAGAGGAGAGGAGAGGGATTCTTGCGCGGTGAGCTCATGCACTTGGCGTTCTCCAGCTGCCTGAGAGAGTCTTGCGGTCCGAGCGCTCCGCTGGGCCGAGCGATGAGAACAGAACGACGGCCTCCTACGTTTTCTGCAGATGTGTCGGTTCGGTTTACCGCGAGAAAAAAAAAAGTAGCTTCTGAGAATGTTTCGTGAGACGAAAGTCAGGGGGCGCCCCCGTACTCCCCGACGCAAGCGTCACCTGGCGTCTAACGTCGTCTCATGAATATTCTTAGATTATATAAAAAAATATATATATGCAACATGTTTTGAGCACATTCTTTTAGACACTCCCGCAAGGCCCGCGTTGATTCCCTTTGACTCGGAACGCCAGGAAGGGGTCCACTTAAATCTCAGGTGATGGCCTTTTGAGCGGGGATTGAGATCGGGAGCGTTTCCCCACCACTACCACCTCCGTCCCCATCTCTTGTTGTTACAAAGTGGATTGCAGTGGACGCAGGCAACAGCCGGGCTGTGACTCACTGGCCTGCCCGCCCGCCCCGCGAAAAACTGTCAGGGAGAGCAACTTGTCTCCAACAATCAGACCGGAGCTTTTTCCCCTCCTGGCAGGAGCACAACATCTCTATCCTCTATATGAATTATTCACACAGCCCAGAAAGCTGTGTTTACATTAGATTGAAAATGTATTTCTCAGAGCAGCTGCGGTGGAAGCAGGCCAGCTGGTTGTGAGCGACTGGTGGGGGGGGCCTGACGTTAGCCGCGCCGTCGCTATGCATTTTTCCGTCGTTCCCGATTAAAGTTCTGATTCTACTTTTTTTTTCTTTTTTTCTCTCTTTGCATTACACCCTCCAATAACATTCAAACAACAGCTTCCATTTTATTTAGACAACGGAGAATCCCATGTTTCGCTTGTACGCAGAATCCAGGCGCTATAGTTACGGGGTAACAGGAGGGGGGGGGGGGGGAACAGGGGTGACCTGAACTCACTTCAATCATTTGTTTTTTGCGTCGTCCTTTTTGTGTTTGTTGCACAGAGCTCAACAAGAACCGAAGGAAGCTGTTCGAGCCGCCCATCAGGTCCTCCTTCCTGGAGGGCGGGGCCAGCGGACGGCTGTCTCGCCAGTTCCACGCCAGTGAAATGGCGAGCGTCAGCGGGCGGTGGTGAAGACGAAACGACCGCCAGGCCGGCGGCGGCGGCGGTGGTGACAGCGAGAGCCTAGCCTAGCCTAGCCTAGCCTAGCCTAGCCTAGCCTAGCGACGCCGCTTTCTCCCTCCATAAGCCGGGGGCCTCAGGCCTTCCCTGGCTGCGGACCGTTGTTGTTTGTTGTTTGTTGTTTGTTGTTGTTTACTCCTCCTCCTGCTTTGAGCTGAAGTGAAGACTCGTTTGGTTGACTTATTGCCATATGTATAAAAAAAAAAAGAAGAAAAAGAAACAAGAAAGCCATTGTCTTACACAAAGTGCCAATGAGAAAGGGAGAGGGGGGGGGGGGTGGGGGTTAAAGGGGTTTCTCAGACACATGAAGTTCAGTGTTCACTCCTCGTTGGGGTCAGTACTGTGGAGCACATTTACACGTGACGGATATTGATATTGTTATACTTATGAAGGTAGGGTACGGCCTTGTCCACTTGTTTGTCGAAAGGGAACAGGCGTATGATTTAGTAAAATAATTAAAAATCATTTATCACATTGATACTATGCTGTGGTATCGATGACATGCACTTTAACAATGCTAAACATTTTGCCTGTGAATGCCTCATTCCTTAAATTAGAAGTACGTACTCTGGTGCATTTTTTGTATTAACACGAAGCACAGATGCAGTTTTTTTTTTTTTTGTACTTTACCAAATGGAAGCACTTAGCCAGGGAGATTAGGGAGTGGGTGGGGGTGGTGGTGGGTGGGGGAGGGGTTGGAGCGTGCCAAAGCAGTAACATTTACTAACATTTTTACTTTAACAAACTCTTCAAACTCCCACCAACAGGAGCATCCATCCATGTTGTTCCCCTGTAGCTGCGGGCTGCCCTCGTTGTTTAGAGAGTGGACGTTTCTCTAAGGTCACTCTGTTCGTGTTCAGACGCACGCGCCCGCAGCCCTACAACTTACTAACCATACAAAACTTAAAAAAAACTAACTAACATTTTACTTACAACTTTTATTTTACTATCATTTTAGGGGAACGTGGGATGTTTATCGGTAATCAGTTTACATATCGGTATGTTTTTAATTGTTTTTTATATATATATATATATATATATGTTCCAGAATGGTGTTTATATGATTTGTAATTAGGTTATTCATTTGTAATGTTTTTATTTGTTTACTTCCTACCCTGCCCTACATCTGTGGAGCCGTTACATGGGCTGTAACAAACATCATCAACAACATCGGGGCTTTGAGTGTGTGGTTTGCGGCCCTCTGTCTGTGTCAATAGGCGTCTGTGGTTCATCGTTCCGTCCTGTTTTTGTTTATAGCGGCCCTTTTGTCTTTGTCTACGGCATGTGTCCGTGCTGCCTGCTACTCCACGGCCACACCACTCACCCCCTGTACGTTGTATCCACCAACACCATCAAGTACGCCGCCGTACGCCGTCGCCTTTCTGACTTGTGATCCAGACCTTTCTGGTTTTCAAACCCGCGAGGGAAGGGGCCCCGCTGTGTAGTCACAACAAGGCTGCGGCGTGCGAGCGGAACCGTCCGGTCCGGTGTATATGGGTCGTCTGGTTCCGTTTCTTCGCAGAGAGGGGGTGCAGCCGGAACACAACAAGTATCTTTTTGTTGCGCTTTTTTCTGATGCAACGGTAGCTAGGGAGTATATTCTCTGAGAATCACTATATATATATATATATATATATATATATATATATACCAAAGGTACTTTGATATAGAGGTACCTTCATGTAGGAGGCTGAACCCCGGGGTCCGTGTGGAAAAACGGGAGAAACCCACAAGAAGTGGCCGTGCCATTTTGAAAGGAACATTGAAAGTGTATTTCCGTATCGGTTGTGCAATCGAACAACCTGAAATCTGGTGTGGCTGCGTGATACAATAAGAGTACGGGCATCTGATCATTGTTTGTCGACTAGCTGTTACTAGTTTGGGGCTCTTGTATTATTATGCGAATTCATGTGTTTTGAATTTCTTCCATAGCACTCCCAATATATTTTGTTGATTACAATGTGTTTTCGTTTTTTTTTTTTTTTTTATCCTCTACTACAGTATTTAGTTTCAGAGTTTGTGTTTGTACCAAATGTCCCTAATGTGGAGCATACTACGTCAAGTGTGTGTGTGTGTGTGTGTGTGTGTGTTTGTGTGTGTGTGTGTGTGTGTGTGCGTGCGTACTCTAAACCACTTGCTTTGCCCCTACATCTGATTTGAGCCATTACCAACGTGGTTGTCAACTAAATAACGCGAAACGTAATAATATTCTGACATGGTTGCCAACGCCAACCAGGTAATTGTTCTTTCATTGTCTGTTTTTTTGTTTAGTTATTTTCAGTGAAGGGAATTTTTGTACGATGTCATGAAAGCTAATTTAGAAAAGGGAATCTGTATTACAAGAATAAAATCCATTCGCTCATCGATCCTCATTATCATCATCATCATAATCACCACCGTCATCAATATACTTTGAAATTATGCACTGATTTACCCAGTGCCCTCGACTCATGTTCCTGCCTTATGGACATTGGTTTTCATCCTGACAAACGTCCCCTCGCCAGGGTTGTGTTTGCAATGAAGGCTCTGTAGTCTGGAGCGAATGTTGTGTAACAAGTTGCACTGCAGTAAACAGTATTGCAGATTGATGAAGGGACTTGTTTTGTGGTCAAAAGGTTTACCAGCGTTTGTGTTTGTTTGTTTGAGTCCGTGCACTTGACTGGACGGTCACCATAATCGTGTTGTCAAATGGTTGTGTTTTAGTCATCTTATTGTTCCCAAAGGGATTTGTCCGACCAGGGCGTCGCCCTGCGTCAGATAACATTGTACATTTGTGATGATTGTAAACCACTAAGGAATTGTTGCTTTAGCCTTTGTACATCGTGTTCATCTTGGGAAAGGTACAGCTCTGCACAAGGTTTCACGGATGCTAAATTTGACTGTACAAAATGTCCAAAGATTCATTAATTCAAGGTTTTTGTCGAGGCATTCATTTGTTTTAGTTTTTTTTTCTGGTAGTTTGTATTTGAAGTACAGATATGAAGTATTGGAATAGTTTCTGGTAGTTTTACCAAAGCTTGTATTACCAGAAAGTTAAAAAAAAAAAACATTGTTCAAACATTTAAATGCTATTCCAAAGGTATGAATAAATGTATGCAGAGAAAGTCCCTTTATATGTGTTGGCCTGGTTTGTCCACATCACACAAACGGTGTTGCCTTTGCGTGCTCGTGTGAGCTAGTGCTATTTCCATAATCTTATACACACACAT
Organism: Micromesistius poutassou; assembly: GCF_964030765.1. Lineage (NCBI taxonomy): Eukaryota > Metazoa > Chordata > Actinopteri > Gadiformes > Gadidae > Micromesistius > Micromesistius poutassou. The sequence goes on along the minus strand of NW_028179707.1, from coordinate 69,903 downwards.
ACACTATAAATCCTAGTTCGAAATGTGTTGATTCTAATTTTATTTTAATTAATGTCACTTAGTAAATCATTTTAAATACCATACTGTGCCACGGTAATCTACTATTCAACATATCTAACGCTGACAACCACACACAAACCACCGTGAACTTTAGGGCAACCCAATCGCATGCAGTGCCCTGGGCCTGGCTCTCCAAATCCCTGCTTAATCACGAGTGAAGCTTCTCCTGCTCCGAATGATCCCCATGCTGACAGGGGACACGCAAACAAATAAGAAAAACACAGTATGTTTGGGTCTGTTGGTTGTTGTTTTTCAGAAGTAATGCCACGAAACAACCATTCGTTGCGTTATACTGGAGTGGCAGAAGTTGGATTGAAAAAGAAAATGTGTTACGTGCGCTGCATCCTGACATATCACCAGTAGTTTTATTTAAGACCTCAAGGGGGCGCTTTCGCCATTCAGAAATAATCACTTGACCTGTAAGTAGAGCTTCAATTTTGTTTTCCCCACCCCACCCATCCCATATCAATCTAAAGGGCCAAGATGGCATTCTTAAAGTAATAATTAAAGTAATACAAATACTAACTAATACCATAAAACTGTTTTAATATTTATTTATTTATTTATAAATAAATATTCAAATAAGTAAAAACATTTTGCCATTACATTTTTACAATGTGTGTAATTCTGCACTATTTGCTGCTCCAACCTACTCCAGAGTCAGGAACAGAACTGAACCCTCTATAAGCTACTGCGATATCCAAAAATACATTGCTTTTATATCATTGTGTTCAGTGTTTGTGTATTTATTTTGAAGTTCACACAGGACATTTCCACGACCCTTTCTGTTCTGGTTGGGTTATTAACAGCATATGAATATATTCATGTAATATACACAATAATGAGACGATTTATGAGCAAATAATAAAATAAAACAAAGTAGGCTGTAATTTGCCTCAAAGGCCAACACAAACACGTGTTCTTCAGATGACATCCTTGCTACTGAAGCAGCCAGCAACACACACTATTTATTCAGAAGAGGCTCCTCTATGCCTGAGGGTTTTCCTCATTATTAGTACCCAAAACATGCAGCAGTATGGCCTTTACAGAACAAGGCAAAACCCAGAGCGAACTCTGGAGAGCTATATGCAACACAGTGGTGCAGCGTGGCACACGTAGAATAATGACGATAAACTGTGTTTATATGTCGTTTTTTTTTTTACATATTATCCCAACAAATGAAACGCATATATCACGCCATCCATACATGTCAGATGGACACTTTTCAGCCAGTCTCACACTATGAAATGTTCAACGTGAGCTCTAACCTACGCAACAGAACCGGTTGTTGGTATACGCTGTCCAAAACAACCCATATTTAGCCCCTTATCGACTGTTTGAAGAAGCAGAAATACCTCGCATGTGTCACGGTTTGGTCTGCCAAAACCAAATGGAGGATAATCATCATATTCTCAGTGGGGAAAAAAGTAACATATAGATAGTTTCGGCATTAAAATATGCTTTGGTGACATTTCAAGGGATAAATGAGCATTTTACTCATCTCTACTCATCTCTACTCTCTCTACTCTTCTACTCTACTCTTCAGTCACTTAATGTACACAATGTTAAGTCTGTTAGTTAATGCAGCGTTTTCTATCGTTGCCATGGTGATTCATATAGACGCTGCTATGCCTGAAACCACGCAGCTGGCTGCTTGTTGTTTGATTCCTCGTCTTTGCGTTGTGTGACGTGCTCGACATCTGAGCTGCTATAGTAATATAGTATGTGTATATGTTGTATGGCACTGATGCTGTCCTTTCAATAAAAAAACATAGATTTCTGAGTGACCAAGGCAGGGCTGCCAAGTTTCCAGAAAACCTTTGGAGTGAGATTTGGAGGGCCAATTTTGTATGGGGCCATTCGGGGTCGCTGAAGAGGGCTGAAGATATGACTTACACCCATTTCTCGAGTTGAATAACTTCAAACTATTATAGGTGGTCAATGATCACTATTGATCCCCGGATATGGGACTCTTGAACTCAGACCGGACTTAAGTCCACAGAGTCCTACAGAACCCCCCTCCATTGCAGCAGTATTTGCTTTTTAGTTGGCAATACTTCAATCAGCTTACGTTTTAATGACTGCAAACTCCAAAAGAGACTCCTGTCATGTGAAGGACGTATGTTCAGAACATGCCCATAAGTTAAGAATTTGTATTCCAGAACCCCTAACAGTTATATAGAGTATTGATTATTTATCTGTTGAACATCAATCAAATCTGCACCGACAGCGATATATGGTTTCACTTCTTATGACAAATGTACTTATTGTAAGTCGCTTTGGATAAAAGCGCCTGCTAAATGACCTAAATGTAAATCAATTTGTTAGTTTAAAGTAACCCACACTTGGAATTTGACCAATATATATTTTTTTTTCAGTACAATTTGGTTGGGTAGCAGGGGGGCCCATCATATTTATTACACTGGGGGCCTGAATGGCCTTCTTACACCACTGTCAACTTGCCTTATAACGATCAGAGGCTTGACGTTGCACGCGTTATTTAACTGACTTTGAAAATGACTCTGGGCTGATGGGAATAGGGCGTCTCACAGTGCTCCAGCATGCCCTCGCTAGTACGGTAATGTCTTACCAAATATGAATGCCTTGCTATGTAGGCAGATCAAAACAATCATAAAATACTCAAAAGACAATAGTTTTCTACAAACTTGATCATGTTCTTGTTGAACATGTTGTCCCTAGATTGCACAGATTTTCAAAGTTTTTTACTGTAGCATTTTTTTAATAATTGCAAATTAAAGTAATCAAACCAATACGCATGTTTTACTATGTAGGCAGATGACGATAAATGCATATTTTTCATACTGTTTCATCTGTATGTATGTGTATGTGTTTATGTATGTATGTGTGTATGTGTGTATGTTTGTATGTGTGTCTATATGTATGTATGTATGTGTATGTGTGTATGTATGTATGTATGTATGTGTGTCTATATGTATGTATGCGTGTATGTTTGTATGTGTGTCTATGTATGTTTGTATGTATGTGTGTATGTGTGTATGTGTGTATGTATGTATGTGTGTCTATATGTATGTATGTGTGTATGTTTGCATGTGTGTCTATATGTATGTATGCGTGTATGTGTGTATGTATGCATGCAAAAAAATCCCTTTTTTATGTCAGGTATGACCCTGACCCGAGTGTAAATGATTCTGATGAAGGTTAAAAACAACCACTTCCTCCATGCTTTTATTTTGATAGTGTATTTTGACGTCATGGGTCCTTTATTTTGAGGTAACTTGACATGAAGGAGATCGCACGGGAAAGGTCAGAAAGGTTAAAGGTCATGTAAATACGGAAGGAAATCAGGTCACAGACGGTTGCACTGCAACAAGTTGTAGTAATTAATAAGCGCCTCGCTGGAATGGGAACAAGGTATTGTGTGTTTAATTTGGTATATTACTTAAAATGTGTTTAAATGTGTTGTGTGCAATAGTTGTATATGTGTAAGAGCTAATTACTGTTATTTATCTGTCCTGTAGCTCTTACGGTGTCTATGGAGAAAGGACTATTTATGTTCAAAATAAGGCTGAAGGCTGAACGTAAATAAAGGCTTCTGAAACATCTGTACGCTTCGCCATTGTCCGGCTGGGGTTCGCTACACCGAGCGCTTACAGGCCTCTCGCGCCGCAGTGGATGGCACTGGGTTCAAGTCCCGGTGGGAGGCATCTCCTTGGAAACCAAGGGAACAGCAGAGCATTGAGAAGAATAGCTATGTCACGTGAACTGTGATATCAATTGTATAGTTCAGAGATTATATCTATACGCTCTGAACAGATCCAGGCAGACGGATAGTGTGGACTTGTAGGTTACCACTCTGGGAACCTCGGTTCAAGACCCCTTATCTCTATGTAACGTGAAAAGTAATGTCATTTATCAATCAAAAACAGCTCCTAACAGATCAGTCTTAGTAGCACAGCAGCGAAAGCGGTTGGTTTTCCACTCCGGCGACCTGGGTTTTGAGTTATCGACTTATTGTTATGTCACATAAAACCTTGATGATTCTTGACTATTGATCATTGATCGTTGATCATTGTCCCTTTCTCAGTGGTGAGACGAGCACTGTTGGAATACCCTCTGGAGGGGTTCAATACAGTTTGTTATACTGCAATACTTTGTTTCCATTGAACCATAGTGTATGCGTTAAACGTAATTACATCATACCTATTGTACTATCATATTTAACCTCTGGCCATATCAATTTGCCAATCTCCGTGGGGAAGTGCAGAAGAGCTGCAGGCCAATGCTCTGGAGACCGGTGTTCAAGTCCTGCTGATTCAGTTTAATGGAAGCCTCTTGTGTCTATAGAATGGGAATTGTCAAGTCAAGTATAACCGCCCACCAAAACCTATAGTGGGTGTCTTGGTTGTGCAGCAGTCAGGGCTGTAGGTGAACGCTCTGTGACATTATATCCACACAATGACTTTATGTTTGAAAAACAACCAACGTAAGCAAGACTTGCACCCCGGTCTCAAGCACTTTAATCAGCAGGGCTTACCACTGCACCACTTGATATGCGTGGTCATATTTAATGTTTGACATTATATTCACACGATTACTTTATGTTTGAAAAAACAACAAACAGAGGCAGGGCTTGATCCTGGGTCTCTAGTACATTTATCAGCAGGGCTTACCACTGCACCACAAAGACACTTGCTATGCATGGTTGGATTTTATATCTGACATTATAATCACAGAACTTTATGTTTCAAAAACAACTTACACAAGCAGGGCTTGGACCTGGGTTGCCAGTACGTTAATAGGAAAGTCCTTGCCATTGCACCACAAAGACACTTGCTATACATGGTCTGAATTATTATTTTACATTATATTCACGCGATTAACTTTATGTTTAGGTTGAGGTAAAATACTTTCAAGGAGCAAGAGCAATATGCCTTTGGAATACAACCGTCATTGGTGGCCAGTTATCGGCGGCCATTATCTAAACCAATGAAACTATGGAAAGAAGTCACCACTTCAGTCAGTGGCAGGGCGTACCTTAGAGCTAACCTGCTAACCTTACCAGGTTCGCTTCAGGTTAGGCTTACAGCACGGGTTGCCACGTGGCAAGTGAACTGAGGTCTAATCGTGGTATCTGGAAATGTTGCTTCTCCCCCCCGATTCAGGCTTCCCCTTTTCTCCCAGAAGTCCAGCTTATGCTAAACAACTCCCACCGAGGTCAGTCGCCATGGAAACCTAATGTAAATGCTCCGTATACAGTTAAAGTCCTGCCCACAGTCAGTGGATGAATAAAATTGATTGGGTTATTAATGTGATGTGATGTTAATGTGAATGTACGAGGTTTGATGGGTGATTGAGTGAATGGCATTGAGTGTTTGAATTGATGAGGTGGTTATTAATGTCACGTTGCTGTGTTTGGTTTTGTATGACTCACTTCTTACCAATGAGTCATTCATAAGATCCTAATTTATTCCTCCTCATTGCCCCCTTGCGCTTCCATCCAATCCTCCACGCTCACTGGCACAACTGATCACCAACAGCGCTCTCGACCGCGCCGCCCAGATCCTAGCTTTGATGTGGTCGGAGTTTATAATTGACTTTACAATTCACATGACATCGTTTCCAGAAAGCCTTTGGGGTTTCCAAGGAGATTATTATTGGCAGGACTTGAACACACGTCCCTTTGAACTGATAACCAACAGGTCTCTCTAAACTGCACTGATGATATGGTTTTAGTTTGTAATATACACTCCAATTCACATGGTATCGTTTCCCAAATATCGTTATGTTTCCAAGGAGATAATTGTTGGAAGGACTCAAACCCAGAGTCTCCAGGACTGATGACCAACATCTCTGCCAACTGTGCTACTGAGGCGATGTCTGATTTTGGCGGAGTTTATAATTTACGTTTCAATTTTCATGACATTGTTTCCAAAACCTTTGGTTTGGTTTCCAAGAAAATCCCTCTTGGCGGGACTAGAACCCATGTCTTCAGAACCGCTAACTAACAGCGCTACCGATGTGGTTGGAGTCTAAAATAGACTTTATACATGACATGACTTTTAACATGACATCATGTTTTCAAGGAGAGCGTTCATTGCAAGACTTGAAACCAGGTCTCAAGAATGCATGAGGTTTTAATTGGCAGTAGAATTCAGAGGAAATGGGTTCCAAAATGACCCTAGGATTATAATTCTTGGTGGGACTTGAACCCACGTCTCCAGAATTGAATACCGACAGCACAATCAACCGCGCTACTGAGAGATGCAGAACGAGATCTGGTGGAAGTTTATAATTGACAATACAATTCACATGACAATAGGTTGCCATGGAGACCACCCCTGGTAGTGAGAGTTCAACCCACATCTCCGGAAAGGATAATCAATAGATCACCAGAGCTATGATCTGTTGAGAGTTTTTAAATTCACATTCCAATGCACATGCCGTTGTCACATTTCCAAAGTCTCATTACGTTTCCAGGGACGCCGTTTCCGATTGGGCCTTGAACCCATGTGTTGTTTGCCGTTGTCGAGCCTTGAGCAGCTCTCGCCACTGGACGCCCAAGACACCGACCACCGTCCTTTGACGCGAGGTTTTAAATTGACGTTCCAATTCGAAAGACATCAGTGTGGTGCCAGTCGCCTGTAGCTATTTGACCCAACGTCGCGGTGCGTCGCGCTCCACCATGAAGCAGGGCCGCTCAACGGGGTAGGTGTCAACGAGGAAAGGTGCGAGGTGGCTGCTAAAAGCCATTTCGCATGTTGGCCGCAAAAAACAGGCACACACACGCACACTATTAGTCAGAGTCAAACCAAGCCTTTATCTATTATGCAAAACGTACATCGAACTCAAACAAGGAAAATCTTACGAGAAAGTAAAGGGGCTAGGAATCTGGGAAGCTTGCTCAAGGGCGCTACCAGGGTAGGCTGCAGACATGAGGGATGGAACCCAGTATCCATTAGCTGGGGGTGGAACCCCCTAGCCAGAATGGTATCCTTCTGCTCCACATGATCTTTCTTTATAAACCACTAACCAGTTTGAGGCAGGGAATCCCACTCCAATATGAATCATCGTGTGATTAAATACAATTACACTTTGTTGTTTTGGCTGCTATTGTTTTGACGCGGACACTGAACAAAATAGGGGGCTCATTTCGTTAGGATTGCAGCACAGTATGTGCGCTCAGTGGCCAGATTCTTGTACCAGGGAGTCAGTTCCCGAGCCCAGATCTCATTGGAAATCAATGATACGCTTCATTTCCCTCTCTCAGATAAATGCGTTTGTGCTGTTCCTTGGACGGCAACGCGCAACGAGCACAGCCCTCGACAAACAGCGTCCCGCTGTTGATATTTTAACCGTTAGTCCTTTGTCACATAGCTGGCCAGGTTGATGGTGGAGTGACATCTAAGGTGTATGAAATAGGAGCAAACTCAAGCAAATATAAGCAAATAAAAAAAAACTGCATGTATTCGTTCCACATTTGTAGAAGATCTGTTTGCTTATGCACGGCTACCTAATACGGTTTGCACTCTGGGTAATTATTCCGCTGACATTTCGCTTTGCCATATGTACCGATCACTATCGTGTACATCTTCACACTCCGCTTGACTAGTTCCAGTCTGTGTTTTCGTCGCTCTCTCTCTTTACCTCTCTACCTCTCTCTCTACCTCTCCGGTCTCCTGCTGCTCTTCCGTCTGTCACTGTGTGTGCTCATGCAGACATCTTGGATCCGACGGCAGAAGGAAAGAAAAAAAAGAAAACCTGGTATTCACACTAGAGTGGACTGCCAATACAGGCATGCATAGTGTGTCTCTAGGGGGGTCATGTACACACACACACACACACACATCTACAGACACACACACACACACACACACACACACACACACACACACACACACACACACACACACACACACACACACTCTGGGACAAAGTAAGAATATGAGATTAAATAAGCTACCGAAGGAAAATACCAATGACTAAGGACAAAAAAAACGATAAGAAAGGGAAAGGGGGCGAGCAAGCCTGGCCAGAGCAGACTAAGTACCACTCCCTCTCATCCCCCCCCCCCCCCCCCTCTCTCTCTCTCTCTCTCTCTCACAGTTTGACTTGACACTAACCTAGGCTGACCGCTGCTGGTGGAGGGCGGGGGGGTTGGGGTGGGGGGAGGGGGGGGGGGGGGCAGGGGGGAGAGAGATGAGCAGAGCTAATGTGGAGCAAAGAGCAGCGAAGAGAGGATGGGTGACTGGAGAGACGTGATGAGGGTGCCTTATACTCCTCCAGTGCTCTGCGTGATGAGCCCAGCAGTATATAGCCCAGTGCTATACATATTAGTGTGTATACACATTAACGCACTGTGTACTATACTACACTAGTGTGTACAGTCTTAACTGTATACACAGTGCTACACTGTGTACACACTAACGCACTGTGTACTATACTACACTGTGTACAGTCTTGATACACAGAATAGAAAGAACTATATACACTGTGGGAGCTATACTGTGTACACAGTCCTGTACTGTATACTAAACTGTATACAGTCTTAATACACAGAATAGACAGAACAGTATACACAGCGCTATACTGTATACATACTCAGGTACTGTATACTGTATATAAACTAAACTGATAAACTGATGAACTAATCAGGAACGAAATGTTCATATGCATTTGTAGATTATTAATACGTGCTTAGCTCAGGAGGTAGAGCAGGTTGACTTGTAACCGAAAGGTTGCTAGTTCGATCCCCGGCTCCTCCTGTGTGTCGATGTGTCCCTGAGCGAGACTCTTAACCCCTAACTGCTCCTGACGAGCTGTGCTGTCGCCTTGCGTGGTCGACTCCGGCCGTCGGTGTATATTAACCGCTGTAAGTCGCTTTGGATAAAAAACGTCTGCTAAATCAAATGCCCTAAATGTAAATGTAAACGCTTTGTTTAGGTCCCCTATTTTACCACCCGGTGTGATGTTGATCAGCCATTGCAAGCCGTATCAAAATCAACCCTGCGGCGACATGACAAGTGGGAGAGACCACCCAGATGTATGATGGACAGATCGGCCTACCAGTTGGTACAGTCCAAAGCCTAGACTGGTAGACTGAGCACTTCTAAAACATCTACGAAGGTATATTCATATTTTGTTATTGATTAGTTCATCATCAGCTAAAGGCTTATAAATGACTTATGAATGTTACAAAGTGATACCCACAGGACCCCATACTATACACACAGTTATGTACTGTATGATAAAGAGTACACACATCACTGTACAGTTCATGTATATGTAAACACTGTAATGTACTGTGTTTACACAGCATACACAGTAATACAGTAATACACTGTATACACCGCAGTGTAGTGTACAAAGCAAAGTCCACAAAACGTGCATGAACTGCAGTTAAAATACCACGTATGTAATTGTATAACTGGGCATATTAAAGGGGTCTGAACAGGTGCAGTGCTAATCTATCGGGACAAAGGTCTTAAGTGATCAAGGCGTCTAATCCCAACAGGGCTGCAGTGAATTCTGTCCAGGCTCAGACATTACAGTGATAACTTGCTTCGTTAACTAAGGTATATTTCATCACCATTTACATGTACTTGTATACCATGTATTTTTCTTTTATAAAAAAAATCATCGTAGTCATCGTAGAGCTTTCTGATTGGAGGGAGTGAACTGGAGCTGAATTGGGTTTCATTGTCAGTGCGATGGACTACAGAAAGGTGTTTTTTTATTCAGCTCAAGGTTATCACTCGGCCAACATAAGTTATAACGCTATTCAATACTGTAATGTGTATTGTTGTTATAACTGCGGAACCAACAGAACAAAACCGCTTCTCTGGCTGAAGAATCATGTTTGTCTGTGGAGAGAGAGAATAATAATGTGTGTATGTATGTGTGTGTGTGTTTGTGTATGTATGTGTGTGTGTGTGTGTGTGTGTGTGTCTGTGGAGAGAGAGAACAATAATGTGTGTGTGTGTGTGTATGTATGTGTCTGTTTGTGTGTGTGTGTGTGTGTGTGTGTGTGTGTGTGTGTGTGTGTGTGTGTGTGTGTGTGTGTATGTCTGTTTGTGTGTGTGTGTGTGTGTGTGTGAGAGAGTGTGTGTGTGTCTGTTTGTATGTATGTGTCTGTTTGTATGTGTGTGTGTGTGTGTGTGTGTGTGTGTGTGTGTGTGTGTGTGTGTGTGTGTTCATTAGTCATGGAAAAAAAATGACACCAAAGCCTATAAGTGCTCAGTGGATTCTGTTCCTGCGGACCTCTGATAGTGTGGGTGTAGCCGCGTGCAGATAATCACACACACACACACACACACACACACACACACACACACACACACACACACACACACAGTTGACAAATGGTTTTTCTAAAGAGCTTTTCATCCTCAAAATGCTCTTTAATGGGCTATGCGCTCCATGTGTGCACCTGCGCGCCGCTCCTGCAAAAGCCGTCACATGACGACGTGGCTGCCGATCTACAGCCAGCGACTATCACCAAATAAGGAATTGTGAGCAAACTCCCTCTTTCAGATGACGTTGAACGTAAAGCCATACAGGCCCATACATTTAAACAGAGAGTCAAACCCAGGAGGGAGGGTGGGGGTGGGGGGTAATCCGGCGGTTACACTAGAGGCTTTGAAATAGCGGCGCGCGTTCCTGCAGCGGGCTGCTTAATCCAGCAACCCGCTCACGTAGCCTTACCGCCGCCGCCGTCCCTGCGGCAGCAGCCAATCAGATAACGAGACAGGCGGATACCTGTGACTTGTTGGGGGCAGAGAAGCGACGCGAAACCTCGTGAAATAAATGAACTTAAAAACTGAACTTAAAAAAAAACAACCAACAACAACCTTGGGTAGGTTAATTCACGTCCCGCGGCGCTCACGTCCCTAACCATCCCTCCCCCCATCCCCCCACCCCCGCCCTCCCTTTCTGAACGCGCGCCAACGTGATAATGCCGGGCGGACACCAGTGTTGCCAGATTGGGGCCAATTTCCCCGCCCAATCTGGCAACACTGGCTGCGGACACGCCTTTAGTCGCAGCAGCACCACCCAAAAAGAGACGAGCGGCGAGCCAAGGACCGAGCACAGAACAGAAGGGACTGGAAGGATACTCCTCCTTTCTCTTCTCCTCCTTTCTACCCCCCTGTCTCTCTTTCTCTCCCTGTCTCTGTGGTCTGCGGACGAAGACACTTTGTGGTCCAGAGCGGCTTTGACAACACAAAAACACACACGCACACAAGTGAGGATCTTTAAAGCGTTCAGAACAATTCTGCGGAGATGGAGGTGCCAGGTCTAGCGCACAACATCACCAGTCCTATGAGTCCGTGCGAGGGGATGATCAAGGACCTGAGCCTGGACGCCCTGCAGTTATGTGAACGAGATGGTAAGATGACTTGTTACTTATGGGGGGTATTTAAATGAAGGCTATCATTTGCGCACTGGGTTTTCTTTTTTCTTTTTTTCTTTTTTTCAACTGCAAAAAAAATGCAGTTTCACTAATCATCGTTAACCCTACGTGGAATCAACTGTGGTGTTGTATGGTACAGTTGTCCGGTCATGTGCTTTTAATTTGAAAGGTAGTCTTTTGGACCCCGAGTTGAGCCTTGGAGAGAGCTCTCCGCGTTTCAGCACCACGGACGTGGACAGAGGCCGACAGCCGCTTGGCGCTGTGCTGTCCCTCGGGGAATACGTTTCGCAGGCTCATTAATCAGAATGCATGTGTGTGCGAAATGTCAATTGGGAAGGCTTTTTTTTTTTTCGTACAAAATAATGCAAACGCATTGGCATTCACCTCATCAGCAGGACCGCTGCAACAATTCTGCATGCATATGCCCATGCAATAGACGGCATCTTACATTTACATACATTTTTTACAGTTCTATCTTTCTGGGGGTGATTGTAGTTATGCTGTACGGGCTACAAAGCCCACATGAAGAAATAGCAGTCTTATTGTGGTCCCTGGTTTGTCATTGTCTCTCCGAATTTTTTCCTCACTCAGTGCCCGCTCTATGTCAATTAAGATTGAATCGGGAGAATATTTCAGCATCGCCTTTTGCTATTTTTTATTGTCTAGGCCTAGAGGTTAACGTTTAGAGGCAGTCGTGGGGAAAATAGCAAGTCATCCCGGGCAGAGTGATATGAAGTCGAGTCAAAGTCTCAAATATGCCTGCACCCAGAGAGATAGAGTGTTGGATCCCTAAAGCACAGCTTCGATTTCCCATCTCCATAGCGCAGCTTGGTTTAAATGATTTAATATGAGAGTCTGGATAAGCATATTCACTCTCCTGATAACGAGAACGGCCCTCATTGCGAAGGCTATTTACACTGTATAGGACGATGTCAGACCATTTCAAAGAAGGATTTTGTTAAAATGAGTTTGCCGCGCATTTCAACCCAGAATAGTATACAGGACAGACTCGTCTACTGTGGTTCCCATTCATTCATGGGCCTTCATTTGGTCACAAAAGAGGGTCTATCACAAAAGAGTCCGTTGTACCACAGTCTCTCATTTTACTGCCGGAGCAGTACCTCAAAAAGCAATGGAGTACTACAGTACAGCATATCCTCTAAGTCGGACACCAGTGATAAAGCTGTGCTTTCAATATGGGGTCTGTGTGTGTGTGTGCGTGTGTGTGCGTGTGTGTGCGTGTGCGTGTGCGTGCGTGTGTGTGTGTGTGTGTAGAGTGTGTAGAGTGTGTAGAGTGTGTGAGTACTGTCATTGTTGGGGCCTTCACTCACCCACATCTTCACTGTTTATGGAGCAATACGATCACAACGTCTGTTGTTGTCCAGCAAGTTTTCTGCCACGGTTCGAGGCCGGCATGGCCTTCCAGAAGGCACTGGCCCAGGAAGAGGAGAAACCTCCACACTCTGAACGCTGTATGTCCTTTAGTTTCATTGCTGCACAAAGAAAGAGAACAGGATTGATTCTGCTACTGAAATAGCACAATCCAGACATAGATATACATGGAAAATATCAATATATCTCCGGCTTGACCACCAATGTGACTGGGAAGGACACATCAATTATGATTGCATGGATAATACAAAAACACTACCAGCACCAGACAGTTATGTTGATACACCAGCCCACACTGGATAACCCATAATCTATGCAGGTAGTAGCCCAATCAAAAGGTCCCGTGTTCGATTCCCCTTCTCAGCTCACAAAGGAGAGTATAAGACGATTTGCATTAGGTAGAAAAATTGCATGTTAAACACGGGGGCAATGTCATTGTGCATTGAGCCACAGTGTTCAGTAATAGTGTATATCACCGGCCCCAGGGAGGCTTATGTTTTAAGCGTTGACCTAGCTTTTAAAAAATCCACCCCACTAAAACCCACTGTCACATTTTATGAGCCGGGCTGATCCTAGCCAAGAACGGCGGTAGCGTCCAACCAGCATCTAGCATCTATCCAAGTAACATATCCAGAGGACGGAGCATGTGCTTCATTGACTTGACTTCACCATTGAACACAGTAGTCTCCAACGCAAAGATTCCGACTTTTACGTTTACGCTGTTAAAGGTGCCATGGCACGCCACCAGGTGTGGTGTGATTGGCCGTTACAAGCCGTTTTGTAAAAATCTGCCCCTTATGACATCATAAGGGGCAGAAAGTGGGCGTGTCCACCTTGGTGTGTTGCTGGATAGATCAGTCTACCAGCTGCCTACCCAGTGTGACCGTAGCAAACGTTGCTCGTCTATCCGTCACACATCTAGGTGGACACGCCCACCTGTGATGTCATAAAGGGGCTGATTTCCAAAACGGCTCGTAACGGCGAATCACACTCACGCCTGGTGGCACGTCATCATGGCACCTTTAAGGTCACTCAGGAGGGACAACAACATGGCTGCCCAAAGGAAGTGCAGTATATTGTGTCTCGTTGCTTAATATAAACAACATAGGCACCAGCAACTTATGCTTATTTTGGAAACAGAAGAGACGGAATATATAGAGGAGACAAACAGTGGCTCGTTCATTTCATCTGTTAAATAGCTGTTAAATGCTGCATATTGCTGTAACCACAGCAAAATACAAACGGCAAAAAAAAACATGTTGCATAATTACCCAGCAAAATAATTGTGAAAACCGTCAACAGGCGCTTTTAAATTGTTCAACTTTCATTCCCGTTAAACGCTGTTGATGTTGCCACTGACGTTAAAACCGAAAACCAAGAGTCCCGGAACGATACACAGATTTCCGACCTGTAATTCCCAAGTTTGACAACCGTTCAGTCTGAGCCTCTTTTCTTTTCTCCGAGCACCGAGTCGTCTTGTACGCGGTGCTAACAGCGGATGGGGGCGTCTTTCATAATGCTCCACTGGAGGTGTCACAGTGCTTTCTCCGACGACTCTCCCGTGCGCAATGGTGACCTGGTATCACGGGGTGCATTGTGAAGTGACAAGCAGCAGACATGATACCCCAAACAGGTACCAGATCAGGGTTTAACCCCTGAGCTCAGCCCTCATCCATCCTCGATATTCACTGGCATTTAATATCGCCGGTGTCTCACTCCATACAGGGTCTACGTGGAATACACCAGGCGCACGCACACAGCACACTGTTGCCGCTTCTGCCACAGCCCTGTTATTAAGTCGCCGTGATGGATGCACTGTATTAATGGAGCGCTGTGTGTGTGTGTGTGTGTGTGTGTGTGTGTGTGTGTGTGTGTGTGTCCCCTTCCTGTTCCAGCTGTGGTACCTTCTGACAACCAGGGCTGTCATTTATGCCTTTGAGTCCCACCGATTTGCATTTTTTTTTTTAGGAACGTAATAATACAAATTTGCATATTAACATTTAAACTGAGCGAAGAGATAAAAAAATATGTCATTATATTAAACAGGAAAAACACAAAAGCTATAGTTTGGTCTGCAAAACATAAACAAAACAGTTAGAATAACGATATGCAGCAGTCAGTTAATATAATGCCGGGACAAATAAATGAAGATAAAAGCAGGAACAGCGTAAAGGCCACAGCTCCTACCTCAGGGAACGTCTCGGATGAAAACGTCTAGGATGAATGTTGAGAAATTCAGTAATCCCACGTGGAAACAGAATACTGACTAATGGTAAGAGGAACGGGCCAAACATAACTCCAAAAGGACTGCTACTATATAAAACAATCACTCTAAACTAGGCCTTCACAATAAGGATGGTCCCTGTGGTGTCCTTTCTCTCTCTGTTCTTGGCAGGCATCTTTGGCGCGGTGTGCCTCCAATAAAAACTAACACCTGTGCCCTAATTAACGTGCCTCTGACTGCTTTAGATATTCCCCCATTTCCCCCCACCACATGACCATTCATTTTGATGACATGAATACAAAAACCAAACACAAAACACACCCCTAACACCAGAGCAAAACATGGGCTGATGTTACTATAGATTTAGAGAGGAAGACATTTCAAATGTCACTGCCTTCACACTGGTGAGAAAAGGCCACGGATGTACGGAATAAAACCTTTTCACAAGATTGTCAAAGGATACTAATTACTCTGATTGTGGGTCTGATTCTTTATTGTAAAAGAGCACATGGTCCATGTTAATCTTTACTAGCTGAGACCTGTGTCCTGGTAATTAAAAGGAGCAGCAGACCCCTAATTAGTTTGTTTTTTGGAGAAACATTCAACATTAAATGTAATGGATAGTTAGTCCATATGGGAAAATGTCATTCTAGTCTGTTCAAACATTCAAAACCAATTGAATAAATAGACAATATTGTCAGAGCTTGGACGACATTGCTGCCACATAACAGAAGTCGACCGCGCTCGGTGTCATCTGGTCCTGATATATTAACTTGCTCATCCTGCCCAGTTGGTCCGTGACTGTGTTGGCAGGGTGCACAGAGACACTGCCGTCCCAGCTGCACTCAGTGGATTAGTACTGCTCCTTATACTGACTTTACATTTCTAAATTCAAGACGACTGAGTATACACTTAGTTGTATTGAAGTACATTTTCTTTTGGCTGACTTCTAATGATATTCCCTTAACTGTTTGATTATTGCAACTCAAAGGATGGTCTGATTTCAGATTAATTAAAAGTTGAATTGCTAATGTCTTGCGGTACATGCTGATTATATAACGATGTGATGTGTCTTGATTTTTCTCACTTCAATCTCAACTGAATCATTTGAAACTTGATACCCATGGCACCTTCCTTTAAAATACATATTTTCTGAATCCACCTAGTCCTCGAGTCATTGCCAACGCCTATGAGCAGGTTTTGTTAGACGCTCTTAACAGTGTTGTCTGGGCTCAGTCTGGTCAGCAAATATAGCATCTCTTTAAAACCTCTGAGGTCCGCTCCTGCCTCTTCGTTGTGCAAGGCCCCCTAGTCGCTGCACTTTAAACAAACCAAAAGCGTGCGTTCTGTCCTTCTATAAATAACCTTGTGAGCATTCTGACACAGCAGAAATATCTGCTGGCGCCGAAACTTTAGACCTAGTGGCATCGAATCCCATTGGCTCATTTAGATTAATGAAAACTCAAGAATATTGTTCTTGTAACAAATCGCTGCACAAAAAACCATCAGAGTAATTACTTTTGAACAGCTTTCATCGATTATTAGTCAACTTGTCTTGCTTTGCCCTTATGTTCAATAAATACTTCAGACATTTTTTAATGGAAGATCAAAGGCTATGTTTTAATTCTCAGTGTGCAGGCATATTTATTTACACTGAAGTAGGCCTGAAGACTAATAGTAGTAGTAATAGAATGAATAGCACAACAGTAGTTTGTCATACGTACATTTAGATATGACCTGATACAGGGTTACTCATATTACTAACCCCAACAACAAAAAGGGAGATTTTACTTTTAGTGATAAGTGCACTGAAAGATCAGTTGGTGAGCTAACATGATGACATGTTTTGCAATGAATTTCAATTTTTTTTATTTTGACATCTCAGTGAACACGGCTGATAAATGAATAGCGTGGAAGAAACTAGAATTGCATAGAGTTGCATAAGTGCTTCTTAAAAAAGGGACAGTGACTGTGACGCTGAGCAGCATTTAAACGAAAGCGAAGCAATCCCATCACCTGCTGCAACAGGACCCCGACCTCAGAGTCTGCCCTCTGCTGACTGGTCACATTCAGGTGCTTCTCCTCCGGTGTGAGGTCAGCCAGGCTAAACAAACAGAGCTCTTCTGAGGGGCTTTTTTCCTTTTGCCTCAGGCTCCAAGGCTTGGTTCGGCGGTGAGAGTGTATACCACTAAGACCTTTGAGACGGTGATTCATAGAGCGAGATTGATGACCTTGATCCTCTCAGGGGCTGATTACCTTTCCTTCTGAAGCAGTAGAGCGAGATTATCTTTCCAAGCAGAGGGGCCAAGAGAACAACCCGTATGTCGTGCATGGACTCCGTCCGTTGCCTGTTCTCCAGCACCAATGAACAGCATGAAGGCTTTTCCGTTTGATCCGAGCATTGTCACTTGAGAAAAGGAATTGAACGAGTTAGTCGGTGTTTCTCGACACCTTCATCAGAACAATGGAGACCTGCCGCAGTGGTATCTCTGCACCTGCTAATGTGAAGCGCAACAACGCTTTGTCCCTTCGATCCCGTTGGACCAGAGGAAAACCGACTGGCTTTCAGTTTCAATTCAGTCCACCTTATATGAATATTTCCCTGGACAAAAAAAAAACGACAGAATAAATGAAACTGTAATTAGTTTGTCGTGCGTTTGTTCATGGACGTTAAACAATGTGATTCATTTTCATGTGGACATTCCATCCGTTTCATGAATGACAATTACTATATTAATCCTACTATTACGGTTTCCTCTTCAATCACTGAACCCGTACGATGATAGTAATAGTCTGTATCCCTCGTTTGACGCCCCTATAACGACCCACTCGGCGTGAAGCGTGCCCAGGAATGCTCATCCTAGTAGCATTCATTCTGCAATCCATGCCACGGAGAGCCAGTTACACAGCCACAACATTGTTCCCTTGCCAAGTGTCTGTGTGTGTTTTCTGTTGTTGTTTTTTTTTCTTTTTTTTAACTGTGGTGAAGAAATGTCTAGTAGACTCCTCCGCTTTTGTTTTCACAAAGCGCCCATTCAACGTGCTGATTAATGTGTTGGGCTTTGTTCTGCCGGGGCGCGGACCGTTCTTATTAAACATCCAGAGGAGCAGAGGAGGAGTCAAGTTGAGTCTATTAACAGCAGCGCAATCAGAGAGGATTTCATGGTGCTTAGACAGCAGGCTGGTAGTTAGCTTGTCGCGCGGAGGCCACCGTCGACATTAGGTGGAAGCACTCACATGGCAGGGGGACAGGGGTGACGCTTCTGGAGGTTCTCCCCCCCCACCCCCCCAAATCTGAAGACGGATGTGTTCTCCTCCTTTGCCCGTCATTTCCTAAGACTTGGACGAGGTTAGGTTTCCAGATGAGGCTATATATAGCTCCGTGGTGTAGGAGCGCAGCGGCAGAGCGAGGGAGCAGATACAATCAGCGGCGCTTGAAATATTGAATGCCGGCATATGTTCCTGGCAACTGCTAGGTAGGCCTGGGATTGATTTGTTGCCAGGGCAACCTCTATTACACCGCGCGGCTGTGGGAGAGCTGGTTTGTGCCGTACCCGGCGGTAGCGTTTCCCGAGGGGTAAATCCATCCTGCGACATCAACACCAGCGGCTTTAAGGCTTCAGATCCGAGGAATGAAATGGTGGTCCATGGGGGGGACGACTATAGAGAGAAACCACAGGAAGCCAAAATGAAGGCTGTGGTATTGACTTGGTTCGTCACCATGGTAGTTTATGTTTTTGGCGTCAGTATGAAGGGATATCAGCTCATAAGCACTGCTGCTGCTCAATTCCCAAAACGACAAACTTGTCAAGTGTCGCTGAATTGGTATTGTGGGGTTCACTTCCCACTGGGACCACCCATGCTGAAAATGTTTGCAATGTAAGCCGTTTAGATCCAATTTTCCACCATGGCATATATAATGTCAACATTCAGCTTAGTTCAAAAAACGCAAGTATCCACAAAAGGGGTTCAGTGCAAACACTGTAATGTCCAGCTTTAAATACACGACACTCGTGTTTTATTCAGTCCCAAGACATAAAGACACAGTTCAGTTCAGTCACTTTAAATGTCAATGGTCAAAGTGTCAGAGTCCAGACAAATAGAGTGAAAATAGAATCCCTTCAAAGAGCAAAAACGTGGAGTTCAGGATCTCAGGGAACAAGGCCTGACTAAGGCCTCACTATAGAGAAAAAGAG
Organism: Micromesistius poutassou; assembly: GCF_964030765.1. Classification (NCBI taxonomy): domain Eukaryota; kingdom Metazoa; phylum Chordata; class Actinopteri; order Gadiformes; family Gadidae; genus Micromesistius; species Micromesistius poutassou. Next base: position 50,642 of record NW_028179707.1, on the reverse strand, counting down.
CAACAAACCGCGACGCAAAAGGATCAATGACAACTAGAGGAGGTGGTGGTGGTCTGGGACTGTGAGGCAGCTCAATATAAACCACAAGGACACACACAATGAACACAAGTTAATACATTCAATGATCACTTGGTTGGAGGTAAAGGAACGGTGCTGGCAAAAATCAATCAGTTGAGAGTTCTCCCCCACTTCCTTCTTGGTTTTCCTCCACCTCGAGTTCCCCGTTGACTCTGCCCCTAGCCACTAGAATAACGCCAGATACGGGACTTTTACAGGTGACACGTGTATACAAAGTGGAAACAATTAACAATTTTGAAGTTAAACCTTTCATTAAGAGTTATTTAGATGCACTTCTGGGCGGCGAGTGTGTGTGTGTGTGTGTGTGGATGATGGCCAGTTTTAGCCAGCCTCACCTGGCTCCAGACTTCAGACTGATTGGACTCTGGGGCTGGGAAGAGGCTGCATACGTGTCCCACATTGAGCAATCAGTGTGCGGCAGCCGTTACCACGCAGTCTGGGAGAGAGATCTCCTGCATGGCAACATGGAGCCCCAGCCCCGCGCGCTACACCCACAGTGTGGCGCGCGCAAGTGATACAGCCCTCAGTTTGCAGAGTTGCAACGTCGCGTGTCGTAATTCAGAATTCAGACTCTCGCCCCTTCTTCCTGTAGCTGACGAGACATTCCGCGCATCTTTGCATCAACCTTACCGTTCCCCGCCTGTTGATGTTTGACCTCTGACCTCCCCCTGTTTCAAAACCACCAGGCAGTAAGTCCCAGGACATCTCGGAGGTGGAGGAGCTGCCGGTGGCCCAGAACATCAAGATCAGCAACATCACGTGCGACTCCTTCAAGATCTGCTGGGACATGGACCCCAAGGTGAAGGACCGCATCACGCACTACTTCATCGACCTCAACAAGAAGGAGAACAAGAACTCCAACAAGTTCAAGCACAAGGTGAGCGAGCGAGCGAGCGGTCCGGTCGCCCCCCCCCCCCCCCCCCCCGTTCACACGCCGACGCCGCGCTCGTGAGACGCCTCACCTCCGACCAACGCGTGTTTGAGCTTTTGCGACTAGGAACTAGTAGTAGTTTTATAAACATGTTCCTAGCAGGACGTCCGAGTTTCACTCCCGCTCCTGTCCTGTCTCTCTCCTCTCTCCTCTCTCCTCTCTCTCCTCTCTTCTCTCTCTCCTCTCTTCTCTCTCTCCTCTCTTCTCTCTCTCCTCTCTCTTCTCTTCTCTCTTCTCTCTCCTCTCTTCTCTCTTCTCTCTCCTCTCTCTTCTCTTCTCTCTTCTCTCTCCTCTCTTCTCTCTCCTCTCTCTTCTCTTCTCTCTTCTCTCTTCTCTCTCCTCTCTCTCCTCTCTCTTCTCTCTTCTCTCTTCTCTCCCTCTCTTCAACCCTCCGTCCTGTCTCTCTTCTCTCTTCGACCCTCCGTCCTGTCTCTCTTCTCTCTTCTCTCCTTCTGTCCATGAAAGCACAACACCCTTAAAATATGCCGACGGGGGTCATTCTTGGATTGAGAGCCCACAAATCAAGGACTCCACGTTCCCAGCGCTCCTGTGAAGCGGTAGCGGGTGAGGGATGGATGGGCTCTCCATCTTGCTTGAGTGTGGCCTGTGCAGCTCCAGAGTGGCTGCGCCCACAGGGTGATTCCACCTCTCTGACTGATTCAGTCGGAGGGAAAATGTTGCACCAACAGACAATGCAATAAGACCCACTCACTAACGAAAACGAACTAACCTAATGAAGTGGGAAGACAGGGAGAGGAGGAGCGCAGAGAGAGTGATCAAACAAGACCGCTCTTTCATTTTTGATCCTCAGTAAATTAAACGTGCAGTGCGTGCAGCAGCAGTGCTCGGGCTAACACAGCTCAGACAGAGAGTTGAAAACCCCGCTTCCATGTGAAAACATTCAGAACAGCTGACTCGCTGCTGGTCGTTTTTTTTCCTTAGAGCAACACCAGGTGTCAGAGTAAGGCAAATATTCACTTTGGTACGTGGGAACCAAATTTCAAACCAATTTCACGGGGGGCCATTTAAAAAAAAAAAAAAAGCTCCACAGCGAGCAGCTATTAGCCTCGAGCCCTAGCGCGCTAACAGCACTCGCGCGGGCGCGCCTGCCAGAGCTTAATTGCACACGCAGCTAGCTGGAGACGCCAGGCGCTTTTAGCAGGTCGGGAGTGGACAGGAAAAAAAAGAAAAAGCGCTCAGTCATTT
>NW_028179707.1:0-48227 GCF_964030765.1 Micromesistius poutassou | reverse complement strand
AGCGGGCTGTCCTTTTTGTTTCTCTCGCTCTAAAACCACACCTTTGAGGAGGAGAGAGCGTCAGTGGACAGTTGTCTGCCTTTGATTATATTAAAGATTCACCTCAAATCTGGCCCCTTCGAATTCTGCACCGTCAGACACTGAGCGGACTGAACGAGGTACATGTTTTATTTGCGTTGTGCAGATGCCTGAAGATACTTTACCAATCTTTACTCATCGATATTGTTTTATCTACGGCGTCTATGAGCGCAGACGCCTATTGCAGAAGCCTGCCGGTATTGCAGCAGCTGCATCGCACATCTCTCCTCCCCTCCGGGGTTCATCGAGCGTTCAAAAGCTTCCCACCAACCCCTATGTATCGACCAGCCTTTGTGTACTCCACTACTACAGTCACTGCTCTAACGCAACAGCGATGACCACAACACACGTTCAATAAAGTAAAGAAAAAAGCATCCACGTCAAATGTTTCTTTGTAAAACGGTTCCTGGAAATCGAAATGTCAATACTTTTTTTCCCCTTTTCTTTTCTGCTTTTGGGGGAAAACTATATAATGTCAACAAAAATGACGTAATATCAGCGTAAAATTTGGACGTCTGATCATTTACGTTGAGCTCAACACAACAACAACAACGTAAACCAGAACCCAGACAATGGTAAGATGAGCCTGCATGCGGCACCCACCTCGACAATAACAACAACAACAGCAGCAGCGGCAGCAGCAGCAGCAGCACCAGCACCTGCCGAGGAGGATCCCCGTCCGCAGGGAGGAGGGTCCATGAGTGGGGGTCCTCCTCTGCCCGGATCAAACCTCTCAGGTATGTAGTCCGCAGGGAGGGGTCCATATAAGGTCCTCTCCCCCAACGGATGGAGCCTCAGGTGTGCAGCGTTAAGCCAGCACGAGCTAATACGCACGCATCGTCATCGCCCACGGATGCCGCGCATCCTAAAAAGCCGGGCCGCGCTGAGGGTTTGTTCTCAGGCCCCGTCTGGCGTCTGACTCCTCCAGCAACCACAGCTGGCGCCGTGCAAGACACCGAGCAAACCGGTTCAAAGCTGTTCTCGCTGGCCGGGGGTTCACGCGCGCGACGGAAGAAACAAGAGGAAGCGAGCGTGTGAGCGTGAAGCGGGGGGGACGCGCGCACACGTGCTTGTGGTCGCCGAGGAAATGAAGGACGCTATACGGAGAGTTATGTTGGTGTTTACTGCTGTTTATGCGATTTATATAATGTGTCAGCGCCGTCATCGTCATTTTCCCAAGAATTATTGTAATCGGTTTAATCCTATGCCAAGTCAAATAAAACAGTGCTTTGTTGTGTGAATTAGCGTCATCATTTGGACAAAATAAAGGGCCTATATATAAGCCTATGACTATTAAAAATAATAATACATCAAGGAAAATTGCCTAGAAATAGTCGCCCTTCTTGCTAAAAATGGGTTAACAATAATGCCACAAGTTACGTTTAATAACGTGGCAGCGCGCACTACGCAATAACGTGATAACGCGCACTGACGCAATAACGTGGTAACGCGCACTAATGCAATAACGTGGCAACGCGCACTAATGCAATAACGCGGTAACGCACTCTTATGAGTCACAAGGTCTTAGTAAGTCTTAATAAGTCACAGATGAGCTTCGGGATGGGCAGAACTCACACTGGGACCCTGGGAGTTTGATAATGAAGAAAACATGCAGAGTTGAAAATTAATCTAAATTGTATGGAAATTATTCTTTCCATACAATTATTAGAAGTGAAATGAAAATAACTGGACAATGGGATTCTGAGCTGATAGCCTAGGTCACGCAGCCAAAAGGCCTAGTAGATTATGTGGATATTCAAAGTAAATTGGTTCAAAATCATTAATATTTGGTGTCGAACTATGTGCAACGAGAGGAATATTGGTATTGGTCAGAGACCAAAGTGGAGGCGATTATAGGCTAACCCTAGGCTACTGGAGAAAGGCAACAGATATAACGTTAGGCCTAAAATATAAAGGACGGAAAATCACAATGGTGATTCTGAGATGGGTGCAGCAGATAGTCCAATATAAAACATTTTTAAACCAATACTTTGATGCCTTTCCCACAGTCAAAAGTCCACAGCCAAGAATGTTCGGCCGACTAAGACCCTATAATCCCCTTAACGCTGAACAGCGACAGTTGAAGAGAACACGTTAATTAAACTCTTACGCTGCATTTTGAGATCCTTATATTCATGACATGCTTTATAAAGCCGGTAGTAATTGGGGATTCAGAGGCATGTGTTTTCTGATATTGTCTGATGTAGGCTTAGGCCAGACCTAACCCCTCTGACTCGACTTGAATTCTCTTGCTTCCATATTTGATTTACTGCACAAAAGGCAGTACAAAGTAGCCACGTTTAATTAGAAAATACTTGCTTTTTGTATACCCCCACAACTATGTCACTATTCAGTGATGAGGATGGGAACTGACGATTTCATTCCCATCCGCAGTCTAAAGCAATACTTTTTAAATGAATGACGACTACATCAACAGTTAGCACATCATGTTCATATATATATATTACACAGTAGGCCTATAGCCTTTCAATGGGCCACCACACACTAAATATTTTCTACACGCACACCCGCCACAGGCTTCTAACTGACCCAAGCTGGATTCAGGTTGTACACAGTTTTTCAAAGAGCAAACGCAATCATCAATCATCATACAAATGCAACACTGACATGTGAAAATATATCTTTGCTTTCAACACTCCAGCTATCCCATCCGTCCTGTGGACCTCACTAGGGGTTAGAGGGACGCACAAACACCCAGATACTCCTCAAGAGGGAAACGCACAGATTGTATGAATTGGGGGGGGGGGGGGGGGGGGGCGGTTTGTTTTAATTTCTGTACTGTAGCCAAGCTCAGCGGCAGTTCCCAAGGTCAAGGTCAGCATAGCACCCAGCACGACTGCCCTTCAAAATCCCCATTCCAGTTTGGGCCGCTTCAGGTAGCCAGCATGAGGTGTAATAGAGAACAGTGTGCAGCAGCGCAAATTACACCAGACCTCTAAGAAACCAGGGGACTCGTGCTGGGCCTGTTGGGGTACTGTGTGCCAAGTCAATGTTTGGATTGGTTTTGTGCAGTTCTGGCCCCGTTCGATTTGTATGGGTTATAAAAACTCAGGGCCAGGTTCAAGTTGATACTCAACCTAATGATACTCGTGTCTCAGAAGAGATGTGAAAACAGCCTAAAAGATTTATATACGTAACAGCTTTAGTTTAAAAAAACGGGTCGATTATTTAGCGCATGTACTTTCATTTATGGTTTCCCCCCCAATTCCTAAAATGTCCCACACAACATACACACCCAAGTACAATCCATTCATAAAAAAAAAGAGGCAGGTCCGTAGTCTTCAAGAGCTTTTAATCATACATAGAAATTTAGTTCAACAGTACCATTCATTAAGAATGTTTTAGCAGTATGTATATTTAGTGTAAAGAGCATTATGGTGTTTTTTTTTTTTCCTGATGAGGAATATTCATAGGATGGTTGAAGCTTTCAGAACTACAGAGAGGAAGAGCGGAGGCGGGACACGAGTGACTGTGAATCTGTCGCAACATCCCGTTACACTACAGACGCCCGAAGGCGCCCAGTGTGATGCGTTTGTACCGATGATCTGATGTCCTTTAAGTCACTGCTGATTATTTTTTTATTGTGTGTATATATATATTTGGTGTTTTTTTGTTGTTGTTTTTTAAAGGCAGAACAGCCTTGGATCTGCTTATCGAAAAGAAAATGTGTGTGTATATATATATATACGGGTGGCTTGCTGGATCACCGCTCTGGAACTCAGTGAACGGTTTCTTAGTCGAAGCTTAAAGACTCATCAGAGCTGCGTGTTAACTGTTGACGGCGAATGCGTACGATGCTTTAGAGACAAAATAAGTAAGGTGAGCTATAGTGGGTAGAGGGGGGGGGGGCACATTACTGCAATCAAATGCGGTATTATTAGGCATGGAGCAGATGGACACGTGGATCCACCGGCCTATCAAGCTATACATCCATCAGTTGATTCATCAGAACATCCATGAAATCAGAAAATGAAAACACTAACCATGAGACGCTGTGCTGCGTTCCTCATGAGCGCCACAACAACAATTCCAATCGGCAAAAGTCCCAAGCAAAAAAAAACAACAACAACAACAACAAAATAAAACAATAATATGACTTGGAAGAAAAAAAAAAAAAAACGGAACAATAATACATGTACAAGGACAGAAGGTGAACAGATACCCAGCCTACCAGTCCCAGAAGCGCTTCATTTTCAGTCAGTCCATTCCTTTTTAAAGAGCGTTTAACCAACGCAGCGCACACAGCCCCGGGGGGGCGGAGCCAGCCTCTTCTGGGGTGCCGTGGCGACGCGTCTCCGGCGCCACCCCCACCCCCACCACACCCCCACCCCGCTAACTTCAAACCACATAAGCCACTTTTTTTTTGTTTCCATTTTATTTTTCTTTGCGTTGTTTGGAGTCGGCAAGAGCAGAGCGTGAAGAGACATGTGACTTCCAGGTGTGGGGGGGGGGGGCGGTGGTGGTGGTGGGGTGGGGTGGGGGGGTGGCTGGTAAAGATGGAAGCTGCTTTCTGCTGTAAGCGCCGGGGCATTTCCAAGCCACACGTGTTGGCGGGGGGGGGGGGGGGGGGGGGGGGTGGAGGGGGTTAGGGGCGGGGAGGGGGGGGGTCACCTCGGGGGTGGGGCTCTTAAGGCTGGGAGGGGGGCTGCTGCTGCTGCTGCTGCATGGAGGAGGAGGAGGAGGAGGAGGAGGCGGCGGCGTGCTGGGACATGGCCGCCGGGGAGGACATGGACTGGACCATGGGCTGGGCGGGCGGCGGGAGGGCGGGCTGGGCCGTCAGGGCCCCCGAGTGCGTGTTGGGGGAGGGCGGCGGGGTCGGACGCTTGAATTTGTCGGGGCTGGTGCTTCTTCGCGGGGAGGGCCTCTGGGAAAAAGAGAGAGGGGGGGGAAAAAGAAAGGAGAAAGAGGACAGTTGTTAAAAAGGTTATTGACATACAACCCGCCGCTTGACATTTCCCCAGTCCCCCATTATCAGACGGTCGGCGTCTCGGTGAGTGGGGGATTAGTGTGGGACTGTACGTGGTGAGTGTCCCTAAGTGGTATTTATCAAAAAAAAAAAAAGGCTAGTTCAGGGTTCTCACTAATTGCAGACTGATACCCATTTTATTGATCTGGTAATCCGTTTTTCTTTTGCATCTTCCCACACACACACACACATTACTCCAGTACCCCCATATCTTCATGCTCCTAAAGATGGACGCAGGAGGCGTCCAAAGTAAGCGGCGAGGGGGCGCGAAGGAACAAAAGTTTTCCTTTCAGGGAAGCCCTTGGTTGAAACCCCTAAGCGGTCTATTTAGGACTCACAGGGCAGCATTGTAAGGAGATACATGGTAAGAAGAAGAAGAGGGGTGCCGAGGGAAAAGCAGCCCACTGGAAAATAAATGTAATGGTTGCGGGAGAATCTAGGTCGAGGCCTGGGCTCAACGTCTTGGGTGGGCCCCCGGGTGCAGAGGGTGTTGCTAATCGAGCTGTACAGTCGGCGGCAAAGAGACGGACGAAACAGGTTGTACTGGGAACTCGGATGCCTTACTACCTTTGGTCTAGGGTTAGTACGAGGAAAGAGCAAATATTTATCTTCATGCAAGAAGTAAAGCATTGCACATTGATGCAGTTTATAATCTTCTTAATCCAAAATTCCTTTTAGAAATTTCGCAACACTAGGCGAGGGAATCGACGAACAAAATACAAAATATCCTTTGGTTGGAGTTCTCATTCAATAGGTCAGGCCCCAGGCCCCAGAATGCCTAAGTGATAAGGTGCTGCCAATTACTCAGCAGTGGCTGATCAAGATTCAGCCAGGCGTATCACATCAGCGTCATTTTCTCCACCGCAGGGCTCTTAGCCGTGTTAATGGTTAATCCGAATGGGTTTAACAGAATGAATTCGACCCGACACTTACGGGACACTGGCCAGAGTGCCCTGAATGCTACCAGCACAGGAGAGAACGGTAGTCAACTCTAGAGCGGCTTGGGGAGGGACAGAGGGGAAAGTAAAGGGTATTGCTTTTTTTGTTTATTTTGGGGGTTTTTAAAGGTTGCCTGGGTTGGGATATAAGAATCATGTCCAAGTAGAAATACAGTACTAGGTAGGCCTGGGAAATAAAACAATAAATGATCGTATCGTGATAGACATTGGAGTATTTATAACAGTGGAAGGTCATGTTAAGTGTTAGACATAAGTGATTAAATCCAGCATGATAATTCCTTGTCTTTTTAGGTCATTAAAATGATCAATAGTTATCGATCAATATGATAAAGTTATATCATGACATGTCTTTCAGTCATATCGCCCCAGGCCTAGTACTGGTAAGCAGCGTGCCCATATACACCACGCCGGTCGGTGTACTAATCGAGAGCTGAAGGCCACTAGCTTGCCAATAAGAAGCTGGTGTTTTAAAGATAGCAGACCCTCTCTATAAAATGCAGAGTATTGTATATACGAGTCTTGTTTTGTCAAAATGACCCACTCAAAAAAAAACAACTGAGATCTGAGATCACAGCTGAAGTCTTCAGACACTCTTCAGACACATACTGCAATAAAGCCACAGGACAATTAAAAGCAAACTATGAACCAAGCCAGTGTCATACAGCTTTTATAGTGGAGGACACCCTCTATAAAATGGGTTTTTGGACTACGATGGCCCACAGAGTTTAGCGTCCATCTGCCAGCAGACAGGGTGGGGCGTCCGCAATAAGGAGGTCATTGATAAGGCCCGGGACAAACACCTCCTGGGTGCTTTCAAGATGGGTGGTGGAGTGTTTAGCACCTCTTAAACACGTTGTGGGAACGTGATGTCCATTACCAGGTAGTGAACACCGTCCAGAGATGACGGGTTCCCCTGCTCCGGGCCGTGTGTCCGATAGAGGCCACATGGGCCGATAGAGCAGATAGAGGCCTTCTTAAATAAATACATGTGAGTCAACCTCCTCATCACCAGGCCCAGTTGAGTTCCCTAATAGGAACACCCAGAGTAAACAGTGGGTACAATAACTCACCAACTCATGAGCACTCACTAAGAACTCTTAAATAATCTGCACGCAATGATTTTAAAAAACATAACATAACTATTAATGGTTTTCACTATTATTATATGACTATATAAAAAAAAAAATCTGTTTTTGGTACCAGATTGGCTGATTGAGATCAGACTATAAAAACCTTAATCGGTCTGTTGTTTTAGTAGAGGTAGGTTAAGGCAAAATCTCCAAATCGAATCGATAAATCTGATGCAAACCAATGCAAATTTGACGGTATAAACTTGATGACAAACAAACAAGAGGTAGGTGGCAGGTGAAATAATAAATCAGGGAGACGGAAGGCTTAAACAGCAGTCACTCTTTGCTTGACCCCATTAGTGTTTTATTGCCCCTAAAAGCTTTGTGTGCTAAACTAAGTAAGCTGGAGCACACTTGCAAAGTGAACAAAACTCACTAGGAAGGTGCTGAAATAAAAGTAATTCCTGCTGTGCAAGCACTGCAGACAACAGAAAGTCCATAGGCAGGTCCAAACCCTAGGATTATATTTCCTAACCGTAGGAATCAGGGATTTTTTGCAGAAATGCAAACAGTAGTGTCACCCAGTCAATGTTTCAGGTGCAATTCAAAACACCTTTTTGGGCTCTGTAAATAAATAACTTGCAACTATTTAGTTAATGCTTGACACTGGATTTTAGAAACCTAAAATAACAATAACAAGACGGCTAATGAACTAACTATTTTGTGTAGTCTGTACTTCCTTGCTGTTGTGTGGTTTGTACTTTCTACATATTTTGTACTTTCAAACTATTTTGTGTAGTCTGTACTTCCTAACTATTTTGTGTAGTCTGTACTTCCTTACTGTTGTGTGGTTTGTACTTTCTATGTATTTTGTGTGTTTTGTACTTTCAAACTATTTTGTGTAGTCTGTTCTTTCAAACTATTTTGTGTAGTCTGTACTTCCTAACTATTTTGTGTAGTCTGTACTTCCTAACTATTTTGTGTAGTCTGTTCTTCCTAACTATTTTGTGTAGTCTGTACTTCCTAACTATTTTGTGTAGTCTGTTCTTCCTAACTATTTTGTGTAGTCTGTACTTCCTAACTATTTTGTGTAGTCTGTACTTCCTAACTATTTTGTGTAGTCTGTACTTCCTAACTATTTTGTGTAGTCTGTACTTCCTAACTATTTTGTGTAGTCTGTACTTCCTAACTATTTTGTGTAGTCTGTACTTCCTAACTATTTTGTGTAGTCTGTTCTTCCTTACTGTTGTGTGGTTTGTACTTTCTACATATTTTGTGTAGTTTGTACTTTCTACATATTTTGTGTAGTCTGTTCTTCCTAACTATTTTGTGTAGTCTGTACTTCCTAACTATTTTGTGTAGTCTGTACTTCCTAACTATTTTGTGTAGTCTGTACTTCCTAACTATTTTGTGTAGTCTGTACTTCCTAACTATTTTGTGTAGTCTGTACTTCCTTACTGTTGTGTGGTTTGTACTTTCTACGTATTTTGTGTGTTTTGCACTTTCAAACTATTTTATGTAGTCTGTACTTCGTTGAACTCTAAAATCCCTCAACAGGAGCTCTAATGTGAATGGCCTGGCGCGGCCACATGAGGGTACGGTAATTGGTCACCCAGCTTAGCTACATTGCCAGGAGGGAAAATTGCACCCAGAGGCATAGTAAAGGGGTAAGGGGTGATAATAACTCAGGGAGCTCTGAGAGCTCATATGAATCATATGATTCAGCAAGACATGAAATATGGTTATTTTACCTTAACATTTAAAAAAAATATTTGACCTACCGCATTGAAAAAAACATTCTCTTAAATCAATTTTGAATGAAATTCAGACATTTGTGAGTGATTGGGGAACTTTTCTCCAAAGACGGGAGTCACAAATAGTTCATTTAAGCATAATAATTGTGGTGAACACATCAAGCTAAAAGTACACCAATCAATGTTATTCGTTAAGTTGCGGTGTTATTGCAACAAGCCGTCAGCCCGGTTGTGGGCTGATTTGGGTTTTCTGAACGGACCCACTGGGAGCACGTGCAGCGTCGTTTTTTGGACCTACCGCTACGGCGTGGGAGGAGCTTCCATGGACGTGAAGGGCTGGAGGGTTGTAGTGGGAAATGCCGGCTCTGGACAGGGTGGCCGGGGGAGTGAAGCCCACCGTGTGGCCGCCGTACGACAGACCTGAGCAGGGGAACAACAACAATAACAACAACGCAGACGTTTAGGAACACAGAGCACTGGGGTCTGCGGTCAATGTTTGTCCTGGAGAAGAGAGCAGGCAGGAAATCAATTTCACTCAATGGGGTGATGGATGGATAAGGGAGGGTCTTAATATGTTTACAAAAAGGTACTCCATTAGATAGGTCAATAGGTCTATGCATTAACAAAGCGCATAATTAAGTCTGCAATAACCAATCTCTCATGCCGTTTATATTGTGTACATCGGCCTACATTTACTACGATAAAAAATATGTCATCATAAGGCCTCAGTGCTATAGGGCCGATATCAAGCACAGTAGACGGACGACCAAAAGATAATACCATCAATTCACAAAAACAGGAAACAGGCTGTTCCTGTACAAACAAAATTGATAATTACTCAAAGGGCTGTGAAGTTGGTCGATAAATTGGTCGATGTGCACAATTCGACTGAATTCTCATTGGTCGGCCAAACGCTGGTGTTATTATTAATTTATTTCCAATCGATTTGTTGTAGAGTTGGTCGAATTTTGGTCAACCAAGATTTTCTTTGACTATAGGTTGACTAAAGCCCTAGCATCTTCACCCATTTTTGTGTCACTAATACTATTGTACAAAATACATTAAATAGAATAAACCACGATAAATTCATATACATTCAAATAAACAAAACCGCCATTTATTTTATATGCCCCGTGTCCGACATTTATTTTCGTGGTACGACCCGCTATATATATAAAGCGGGTCATACCATTGAATGTCATTGAGTGAATGAATGTTATGCTAAAGTCTGAGGGTAGCTCAGACAACATTGCTGACCACTAGTTGCACAACAATCAGTCTGAATCCCCAGGCACACATCTGAGTGTTAAGAAATGTCCTATATTGCTGATTCATACGAAACTCTGCGGGGGACACAGCGTTGAAATAGGGCTGAACGATTTGGGGAAATATTCTAATGGAGATTATTTTGACCAATATTGCGATTGCGATTTAATATGCAATTTTTTACATTTATTAAGTTCCTTATGTATTATTCACAAAAAAACAATAAAATCATTCTTTAGTATGACCAACACAACATTGGAAGCAGTCAACATATAAACTGCTCTTTCCTTTAGGCCAGGCCGATGTGTTGAGATGAATTGATAATATAACATCTTTATTTTACTATTGAATTGTAAAAGAAAATCAAATATAACCCTTACTGATCTCCAGTCAGTAACGGTAACAAATCACAAAATAAAAATATAGATCGATTTTTTTATATATATATGTATATATATAAATTTTCTTTCTTTTTTTAAATCACAGCCTTTGCGATTTGCATATCGCGTTCTATTACATCACGATTTCGATTTGAATTCCATTAATAGTTCAGCCCGAGTTGGAACAAGATGGGCAAAATGGTTGTGCCATCACAAGAACCATGTTTCACAGTATGCACTTTGTAATTTCAGAGGAGCGCCCCCCCTAACAAAGCTCTGGCACCCTTCACGACAAGCACTTGAGGTCATGATGTGTTGGATTCATTAGCACCAGCGAGCGCCATCAAAGTGCTCATTCGGACGGGCTCCTTGTGTAATCCTCGAGTCTCCTGTAGTGTGGGAAAATGTCAAGCAGCAGTCGAGTTCAACCCTACTGGCCACAGGGGCAGATGCCTTTACCTTTGGGGGATACTATAAGAACAAAACACATTTCATGTCACAGGGCAACGTATTGTTGTTGCATTTGGTTGATTTTAGCGAAAACATATTGCGGAGGAATTGTCACTGAATGTGAAGTCTGTGCAGACACCCTTATTAGGAGAGGAAAAGCGACAAGCTTACCTTTTACCACACTACTTTAAATCAATTCTCCCTCAGGAGGAATTTCTCCTGGAGCTTTGGACCTTGCCTGGCGTTTATGGCCTTTACACGTCGGCTAACAGGAACACAATGTACGTTTGAAAAAGGCGGCGGACGCCTTCCACCTGCCGGGGCGCTGCTACCCGAATACCCGAACAGATGAATTACAGCTCAGCTCACCGTATGGGAGCGCGCGGCTCTCAGCCATACGTTGAAACAACGCGCCTCTTTGTACAAGTGAATATGCACTTGAATCCAACAACAACCTCTCAGTGGGGATGTTGTGTGAACGTGAACCCGAGGAGCACCAGTCCACGGGTTCCCCTTAGTCCAACTCCAGCTATCATGTTTGGACAGGTTCCAACATGGATAAAAATGATTTGGACAAGGCACAAATGTGCCGGAAACCAAAGTGTTATTGTGTCAAAGGGGGGTCGATGTGCATTCTCAAGGGACATTCCAGCTACCGGGGATATCTGTTATATGCACAATAAAAAACTCACGCGATTGGCTGTTCTGTTTGGGACCTAGCCAGAGACCGTTGTGAATCAACGGTCTCTGGAGACAAATAAAATCACACGCTAGCCTAGTTTGTATGAAGACGGGTATCCCTTAATATCAGTGTTTTTTTTGTCCCACGGTTAAGCTCGGTGGCCGTTTGTTTGTGTTGTTTTGACAGTTTTGGGGGTCTGACCTCGTCGGTGAATAGCAAATTACAAATCTGTCATGATAAAGTACGTTTACTGTTCAGGCGATAAGCAAACGATACCGTGATCGGTAGCAACACCGCATAATATGCATAACATGCATAATATGCATAATATTCCCCTATTATCATCAGCAAACTTTGTACCTTTATTAGATGGATGTCAATGTTTTCCGATATGCTATCAGCTGTACGAAGGAGTGGGCTGTAGCCACTTGTATAACGTGCCTGATAAAATCATATCAAAGTGTGTGGGACGCAAATATGAAGGTTCATTCTGTTACATAACTCGGTAAATCAAGCTGTGTGCGTGTGTGTGTGTGTGTGTGTGTGTGTGTGTGTGTGTGTGTGTGTGTGTGTGTGTGTGTGTGTGTGTGTGTGTGTGTGTGTGTGTGTGTGTGTTTTTCTGGCACACGCACCAGGAGATATGGGTCGGCTGGAGCTGGGGGAGGGGGTGTAGGGGATGGGGCTGGATACCGTCCGGGCTCGCAGGCCCTGTGCTGACATCTCGTTGAAGTACCTGAAGGGGGACGGGGGGGGGGGGGGGGACAGGGTGGTGGTGGGGGGGGGGGGGGGGGATGTGTTACACAGAGATTTACACCTCGTCCATAAAACACTAGGGGTGGGAAAAAAATAGTAGATTCTGCGATGCATCGCGATTCTCTCTAAAACGATGCAGAAAAATTTATAAATCGGAAACAAATTTATTAAAAATATATATATATATACATATATTTTTTTTATTTTATTAAATTTGTTCGCCTGCTGCAGAGCGCTACAGAAAACTCCTTTCTGCCTGCGGGTTCTCTGCGCAGAGAACCAGATCTATTTATCTACTATAAAATATTAAATAAGGTAATTCATCTGTTGATGGTCTTTAATGGTCATCACACAAGTAGGAAGTGATTAGCAAACTCTGAGTAAACTCAGATGTGTGTATATATATATATATATATATATATTTTTTTTTTTTTCTTTTTTGAAAACCCCGCATGGAAATGTACATAAAAAAAAAAAAACTGTTGCACCGAGATGCATCGATAATCGTTTCAGAATCGTTTTAGAACCTCTGAATCGGAATCGCGAGGTGCCAAGAGATTCCCACCCCTATAAAACACTTGCATATTGACTTAATTAAAACAGACAATTCCCGTCCGGAGACAGGGAGGGGAGGCGAGGTCCCCGCCCCCCCAACCCCCCCCCACTGTGCGAGCCGGGGGCTGCTGCTGCTGCTGTACCTCTCGTCGTCCATCTCCAGGCTGGACTCGCTCTCGGAGAGCTGTCGGCACAGGGCCTCCCGTCGCTCCATCTCCCGCTGCAGCTTCCTCTGCAGGCGGATGTTCTCCTCGCGCATGTGCCGCTCCTCCTCGATGTACTGGGCGCGCTTCTCCGTGTCTGTGGGAACAACACACGGCGGGGGGCAGGGAAGGGGTCAGGGTCAGGGTCAGGGTCGGGTGCGCTCGATTATGGAATTGAAATCATAGTCACGATTATTTTGGTCAATATTGAAATCTCGATTTTTCAAGTGATTGTTTTTGAAAACACACGATGCATTTATTCATAATTTCTCTCCATAAAAAAAACACTTTGTAAATGTGAACTTTGAAATTTCCCCTTAAAAAAAAAATACACAAAATGGTCAAATAGAAAATAATGTCCAGATATGTATCCAGCTGTTCTGCAATTTCTATAAAGAAAGAAAACAATAATAATAAAAAAAATAATAATAAAAATAGTTTTAACTCGATATGAGTTTGGTGATCGTTTCACGCTAAAAATCGAAATCGTTATAAAAATTTGATTGATCGCCCAGCCCTGGGTCAGGGTCAGGTGTGCTTGCCGTTGGACCCAGACAGGTGGTTGCGTTTCAGAAAACGTAAGCCAACAGCGGTAAATGGATCAGATTAATAATGCCGGTAAATAATATGCAAATAAAAATGTGCAAACGTGCAATGACATAAAATCGATAAAACCAACAGGTTTCACTCAGGTTCCCGTTCAAGTGAAGTGAATACACAGCAGCGGCTGGAATAACGGATCAAAACACACAGGCAGGACATACACAACGGACAAGGAGTTCTGTTCACGAGGGTGGCGGGCCGCTTGTGAAACCCAATGTCTGCACTCCATAAAATAAAATAAAAATAAAAAAGGGCCAGAAAGTATTCACCCTGTCAAAGTAGGTCAAGACCAGTTTGAAATAATGCAGTGGGCTATGAGGCAACTGCTACTATGATTTCATCAGCTTGCCCATAGCCATGACCCCTGGTCCTGATCTCAGCCTCCGAGCCCAGTCCCAAAGAAGAGGCTCCCTCTAGTGGCATCTGCTTGGTATGCCACTACACATGCTCTACAAAGAAATGTTAGTATTAAAAGCTAAATTACAACATGCAAGTAGAGGTGAAAAAGGTTAGCAAAGTAAAAAAGATGCGTAAAAAAAAAAATGCGTAAAGAGTAAGGGACAAACGAGTCATGCCACGAAACCCAATTGAACTGAGGAAATGCCGTTCTGAATCATGCCAAATGATGAAATAAAAGGTTGAGTCAGCCTGTGCAAGCCTCACCCCAGGACACACTGCCAAGTGTGTCATTATAAGCGGCACCCTCGTCAAAATAGGTTATGAAATGTAGACACGCATTTGAGCAGTACTGCAAGCACTGCAGTGCAAACACACAGAGATAGATAGGAGATAAGCCTCCAGCAGTGCGTTGGGTCTGGGAACACTATGCACCAGGCGCTACCGCCCTGAATCTGGTCACCGGTACCACAGGGCCCCCCCCCCCCCAGGACTCTGCGCCCGCGGGCCTATCGGTTACGGAGCAGTGTCGCGTGTCAGGACGGCAGCCCGGAGTGCCGGCGGCGGCGACCACAAGCGTATTAAAGCGGCGGAGGTCCTGCCAGGACGAGGTCCCGGGCCCGTCTTCTGGTGGCGTGTGAAGAAGAGGAGACGACGTGACCTCGGCGAGACGCGCCCAGAGAGACCGGGGGTTGGAATGTGAGCCGTGTTGCCTGGGTCGCCACCGGAGCCCGTGTGGCGTTACCGTCCACCCCCCGGGGCTGGGCCCAGATCCAACTCTGACCTACATTCCTCTGGAGTGGCGGAATCGCCAATATTTTCCTTCAAAAACGGCTATTTTCATATGGAGACCGGCCTTCAGGTTCGCTGAAGCCAGCACGTAGACACCACCAAGTTAAATGTATGATCGACGTTATATCGACGCCGGAAAAGCTTTGAACATACGGATGTGGCCCCAATCGCCTCCCAACCGGCCAAACGCTACGTCTGAAGAAATCAGACGTACCGAAGAAATCAGACGTCAAGCAGGTATCTATCCTCCCTGAGGGGAGAGACTTAAAATATTGTAACGGAGGAACTTAAAAGTGCACCGACAGGGGGGGATTTTTAATGCCCACCTACCAGTGTGGTCGCGAATCGCAAACAACATGGCCACCACCCGCTCGGAAATAGCCCACATGAAAGCGGACCGTCGGGACATGAAGGGAGGCCCAATCGAACTTGTCAGATGAAGTGCTTTCGCTTACAGTCACAGTGACCAGCCTTCAAGGCCAGGTGGGTAACTCTGACAGACTGACTGACGCAAGGACATGGAGGGGAGGATGAGGAGGGGTGGTGGCGGAGAGTCGGCAGCGAAACGCAACCGGACTCCAGTGCCCCTGAAGCCTTTTCCAAAGTTATCAAAGGGCTCTAGCAGATGGACCGGAATATCAACATTGATGGCTTGCACAGCACCTCTACAGACAAAGCGTGTCCCTTCTCTACAACGGGACATGGATTGTCATATTCCCCCGATCACACCCCCAGCGTTGGCAAAGCCAGAGCCGCATTCACCGCCAGACTTGTAGATCCCAGAAGGGCCATGGAGCCTGTTCAAAAGATAGGCAACAACTAATATATGGCGGTTGTACCCCCAGTATCTGTGCCCAATTCCTGTTTAGAAAAAACGCTAACGGACTCCCCCCACAGGTTCTCTGCTTCTGAACTCCTCGGTCTGTACGTTGAACAGAGCACTCGTATTTCTCAATCCATGTAGAACACAAAATGTAGGGCAAGTGCTTTACAACCCGAGGAACAAATATTGCCTTCAGATTGAGCATATTTAGGAAAACCAATAGTTTGCCTCCACTATCTGGGTTATAGGTCCTCAGGACCACAGGGGACCACAACGGCAGGTCAGTCGATGGATAATCAACCTTCAACTCATACCAAACCCTGCGGCAGTCAACTCATATACCAAACCCTGCGGCAGTCAACTCATATACCAAACCCTGAGGCAGTTAACTCATACCAAACCCTGAGGCAGTTAACTCATAAACCAAACCCTGAGGCAGTCAACTCATACCAAACCCTGCGGGGGTCAACTCATAGCGTTGACCGCTGGTCAGACCCATTGGCCATCCCAGACAAGGCCTAAGGTCGGGGGGGTAAGGTAAGGTAAGGTAAGATAAGGGGGGGGGGGGGGGGGTCACTCACGTTGTAGCTCGGTGGTGCGCAGACTCTTCTTCAGCCTCTCCACCTCGTTCTTCAGGAAGCGGATATGCCGCATCATGTTCTCCGGTGAGTCGATCTCCATGGAAACGTCCCTGGGAGAGGGCGGGGCCGACACGGGCTGGTCCAGCTTCTCCTGGAGAATCCTGAGGGGCGACCCGACGTATGCATGATGAGGTCACTGTGAGTCACTAGGCCAAGCAGGCGATTGGCCAAGAAAGGGGAGGGGAGGCGGTACATGCATGCTAAAATACCAGCCGCCAAGGACTACCAGTAAACAGCGTCCATTTCAGGGACGGGAGTGAAGTATCGGTTCAAGGCAGGGTGTAATGCTATATGCCGTATACATGTGTTTTTTTGGCAACATAACTCTTTAACCTCCCTCTCCTGACCCGAGTTATCAAGTGCGGAGGAGATAAGGGCGGAATAGCAGTGGTCTGGAAGAACCACTTTCACATGCTGCCCCGTCTGAACAACAAACTGAATTAATAAAGCCCATTAAATAAGCCACACCCTGCAGATACTTGGGCTCAACTGGGGCATCGGTGGGTAACCAAGTTATTGCACAGAGACATCGGATGGCAGACTCATCGGATGGCCTTTGTGCATTTGACTACCTACTGTATTATTACATGTCTTATTGGGCCCAGATAAAGAGAAGCTGTACTTTGAATTACACAATAACCTGGACAGGCTGGACATATAAAATATAGGTACATTCTTTTTTTTAGACCTAGACTTGGGATGAAATGAAAACTGCGGTGAATAATTCTATATTTTGACAGTATGAAAGTATAGCTGATAAAAAGGGGGAGCCATATTGCAACACGAAAAGCTTGCATCCTCCTGCCACGGTCCTTATTATCATCCGGTATGCTGTTCACGTCTGAACGCGAGCCAAGCCACCTCGCACCTCTTCTCCGCCTCCAGCTTGTCCATGCGCTTCCACAGTCGGTTGACGAGCGCCTCCTGCTCCTGTTCCAATGTGTTCTCAAGGTCAATCTTCTCGCGCCGCAGCTGGAGGAGAAAGGAGTGACAATAATGAGCCCCGGGCGCAGCTCGGCCAAACAAGAAGCTCAACGCCGGTGAGTATTCACGCTCCCTCCCCCCCCCCCCCCCCCCCCCCGCTGCACCCACCCACCCACGCAACCGTTGTACCGCCCCCCCACTGTCCGATGTCGAGCGCTTGCTTCGCTGTCGGGGCGATGTGGTGCTACGAGTGACTCGATTACAGACACACTGTGATGGTTGACTTATTTTGTGGGAAATTAACCATGGTTCCTTTTTTTTTTTTTTTTTTTTTACAGCACTTCGATGTTAATGCTCGAGTGATTACAGCATCCAGGCGAAATGCATCACGTCATTCTACAAATGCTCTTGCTGACGCACACACTCCATGGTTGGTTTGTTGGGGAGCCGCAACATATGCTCATCCCGATGCAATGACAGCACTGTCCTATTAGACTTGTCGGATGTGTGTGTGGGGTTACGATATTGAGAGAGTATTTCAAAAGTGAAATCAAAAGTCCATCAGGCACGTTGACTGTGTGCGTGTGTGTGTCTTTCATGACTAAGGCCCTGTCCCAATTCTCCCCCTTCCCCTAGATTTCAGCCCTAACCCTAGATTTTGCGCGTAGGGTGTACTTACAATGGTACAATACTTGGGGGAGCAAGGGGGAGTGCTGTTTTTTCCCCCTTAAAATCCACCCTTGAACGCTAGCCAGCTCGGGAGCTGACTTTGCAGCGAAGGGCACTCACCGCAAGTGTTCTTGTTAAGGGGAGAGAAATGGGACTGGGCCTTTAATCTTCTGACCGAGTGAGGACTGATCCACGCCCCGTTACCTGCTCCAGCGTGAGTTGCTTGGAAATGGTGTCATTCTCCATCTTCTTGATCTTCTTCATCAGCTTGTTGACCTGGAACTCCTGCTCCTGCTCCAAGTGCTGCTCAAGCTCTGCCTTCTCGTGTTGGAGCTGAGGTGGAGAGAAGAGCGGAGAAGAGGGCATGTGGTGAATAAAGAAACAAGAAACAAGATCAAAAACTACGGAAACATGAGGGCAGTTGAAGAGGAGTAATGGGAACGGTGAAGGAGGAGACGCGTGAGTCACCGAGAAACAATTTGATGACTGCAGCGGGCAGATCTGGTGTTGGATTGTGCCACTTGCCCTACATAGAGGGAATCTATTGAAAAGAGGGGGGGGCTACAGTACCATGCTGCATTACTCCTTTGATGGTAGTTCTCACAAGAATGGCCTTTGTGAAACAATGGCCAAGCTGGAGTTCGAAAGAGGGAACTAGCTCAGCACGGATTCAGAAAGGGGACATTCGTTTGGATCGTGGAAAGAATGACTCAGTATTGAGAAACACTGAATAATATCCATCCAGAGGAAATGTTTCAGAGTAAATGTACACGCAGAAGGCTGACAACCACCAAAAGAGGGCAAACAAGCTTTCTTCCAGTGTGTTCTCACATGACCAACTGTGCAGCATCCATTCATACACGAACCCACACGCCGCCACAACCCCATTCAAACGGTCGTAATGTTTTCATTTGTAATGAAAACGGAGGATCACGTCACTGCAGAACCTCCCCAACCTCCCGTCACATGAGGTGACATAGTACGAGTGAGGCGGAATGGGAACGTGTTGATATTCTAGGGCATTTTACCCGGGTCAGCCTTATCATGCCAGATCTCCAGAGAAATGCCTTGGGACAAACATTCGAACAACACAAGCCCTCTTTACAATACAATCACGCCGCACATTAGCTTGTTTTGGTTATTTTACTGCTACATTACTTCACAGTGTGACACATCAGAGTGAAAGCACTAGCACATAAACTATGGCCTGCGTGTCCATGCCAGGTTTTGGGGCAGTAGCAGATGTAGGTCTGTTTTATGTTAGCACACAAGAGAGATAACAAAAGGCCTAAACAACAAGCCCATCTGCACAGCGTTTAGCAGAGGTCTGCTTGCACACGAGCAAGTGGCCAAGCCGGATTCAGGCATCTTAACACGTCAACAAACCACCATCCAGGCCTATAGCTCCCAGGTCCCTCCATACAATCCCCCTTATTTGTAACGAGCCAGACTATGTCCTGATGTTGGGAGAAAGAAGACGTGGAAAATCCTCCGGACCAAACAACAAGAGTAATTTGAGAGCCATTAAGGGTAGCTGGCAGCCATATTCATCTTAGGCCTTTTACGCTGTCGGGCAAAACCGATACAGTTGGTCGTGATGCAGTGACCCCCCCCCTCGCACACTCTCTGCCACAACATACACAGCCAAACCGTATAACAACAAACACACAGCAATACAGAGGGCACATGCTTAAATGTAACGCCGCAAGGCTTAGTATATGCATTGTCACGCTGAAATAGAGCATTAGGAAGCCCTAACAATTCAAGAAGCACGTTTTTGGAAGAATAAAGCAACGGACTCCCTTGTGCAAAGGACTCACCTGCATGAGTTTTCTTGACAGCTCATTAGTGAGAAATTCCTCTTCCTTCTCATAGTTGACGGCCAAGGTCTCCTTCTCCTTCTGCAGGGCCTGGATTTTCTTGAACAAGGTGTTACTGATGAACTCTTCCTCCTGTTCGGCCCTCGCTTGCTGCAAAACAAGACATTGTGTTCTTATAAAATCCTGTGCATGTGCTCCACACACATCCAGATTAACACACACACACACACACACACACACACACACACACACACACACACACACACACACACACACACACACACACACACACACACACACACACACACACACACACACACACAGTCCACCATCTGCACTCAGATTAGCCACAAAAGCAACAAAAGTGGAAGTGTGGAATATTCGTTTGCACCACAGAAAATGAAAACGTAAAAAAATACAAACGTCTTTCTGACAGTTGTGGGGAGACATTAAACTGGGGGTTTCTGCACAGAAGGTGTGAACAGAAACAGAAAGAACTGTGGTGTGCGAAGTGCGTGTAGCGTCTTCGTCGGTTTCATATCGACCACCTAAGCCATTAGTGACATCAAGGACAGCTTTTACGTTGGAGGGTGGACACAAATCTATCACGCGTTTAAAAATGATCAGATGTGAATACATGGCTGTGACCACATCTCCTCAGAAGAGGTGGGTGGGCAGTGTGATGAGGCGGACTGGGGGGGCCAGTATTTGATTTGAGCTGGTGGGCACCCAGCAGAAGCACCACCCAGCAGCAAGGCCCACGCTATCAATACGTTCGTAAGAAAAAAAAATGGTTACACCTGAACACCTGAATAATAGATCAATAATTCGGGGCGAGTGACGCATTGATACACCGTAGCTACAACGCTACGGCTAGTAGACAATACACACACACACACAGAGCAATCTGTCTTGGAGCAGCGGTGGCATAACGTGGTGACAACACCTTAACAAGCCATCTGTTGAGCAACCACACCGTGGTACGGCTTTGATCGATCATCCAACGTGACGACGTGTGTCTCCAATCCGCCGCGGCGTCTGGAGCCGGAGCCGCCAGTAGCAAAACCATTAACGTTAGCCATTAGCATGGCAAAAACAAAACAAAGCGTGCTAACTGGCTGGCTGGCTGGCTGACTCTCCCTCTCAGGCAGACGCGCTGCTAGCCGAGCCCCGCTCACTTTGCTAATTTAGCCAAGTAGCAACTCTCCCCCCTCTCCCTCTCTCTCCCTGCTGCTGCTCCCTCAGCCCTCCGAGGCGGCTCCAGAACACGGGTGTGTGTACATTTAAGACCCGTGGTGGTGGTGGTGGTTGGTGACCGACATCACATCACGCCATACGCGATCCGGTTGAACGTGTGTTGTCCCCGGGTGGTGGTGGGTGGAGGGGGGGGTCGGGGTCCAGCAGTGTGCGCCCTCCTAACGTGGGGGCTAGCGTGTTAGCCAGTTAGCTTGTGTGTGTACTGTGTGTGTACTTACAATGGTGACGCTAGCCTTGCGGAGGTCCCGGTTCTCCTCCTGCAGGGCTTTGCACTTGAGTTTGAACGTTTCCAACTCGATCTTCAGAACTTTGTTCTCCTGCTGCAGGGAGGCCAGGCGGTTCGTCAGCTCCTCCAGTCGGAACTGCGAGATGACCACACTCGGCTTGCCCGAGTTGTTGGACGCCGAGGAGAGGGACATCGGGGTGGCCGAGCTGCTCCCCGCGCCGTCGGTGTCGCTCTCGCTCGCACTGTCCGCCATGGCTGTGTGCGCTAGTGACAGTGTGGTGTGGTGTGGTGTGGCGGAGAGACGACCGTGTATGTGTGTGTGTGTGTGTGTGTGTGTGGAGGAGACGACGGTGTGTGTGTGTGGAGGAGAGACGACGGCGGCCGCGGTGCTGGTGGAGTAATCACGCACGTTCGCAACGGAACGCCGTGTGACCTTGCCCACGCGCGACGCGAAGCAGCGACACCTGACGGCTGCTTTGGGTATGGACCCCATCGGAGAGACATGAGTGTGTGATTTATGGATTCATTGAGGCGTGTTGGAATTGGTAGGGGGGCCGGAGGGGGGGTAGGTGATCTATGACATGCACTGTGCGGTGCCAGTCTTTATAAGCCCTGACACCTGAAGATTTGATGACGCAAAGGTGAGATACACCAATTCACATATGACTCATATTCATCGGTTTTGTCAACCGTCTATCCTTCTGGCCTTTCAAAACCCCGACAAAATAACATGATGAATTGCTATGAATATAAATGGGTGAACTAAAGCCCATGTGAATTGCAAAACACTCTTTCATTATTCGTAGATCAATGATTCATAGATCATTATTGTTCATAGATAGAAGCGCTGACGTTTAAACCTGGTTTGAACGGGAAGAAACAAACACGAACATAATAAACTGATTTCAAAGACAATGCATTTTATTTTGTTTGTTTTAATTTAGTTTTTTAAAGATGTCTAAAACATTTGTGTTGGAACCATCTGCTATAGCCTCTAAAAGAAGATTGAAAACCCAAAGTGCTAAGTAGTTACATTTCAATGGCTGTGTTAGTAAGAATTGTACATTGAAAAATCTGTTCTGGTGAAAACACATATTAAACAAAATGGACAGTTATTTGTTAAACCATATCAAAGGATTCCCCCCCCCATGATTGACATTACAGGAAAAGGGGATTTTGACACGACAAACTAGTTTAACTTCATTTGCATAAAATCAAAGTCCTTAACATAGTTGTTCATGTCGGCATCATAAACATCAGCACACTAAAGTCTGAGGCAACACACCAGTAGAACGTCACACTTGAACTACATGGGTATCTATTCAAAACCAATACAAAAAATAGTGCCTAATGCAAAGTAAGTTTTGCCAATGACTTATTGAAAACAATTCTATTCGTCACTGCATGTACAAACGCTCAAGTCTAAAAGGATCACACAGTTTTAGAGTTAAACACAATTTATTCAATGCTTAAATAATTGCTTTGACCATCCAGTGTGTTGTCATACAATAGTCTAACTTTCAGCTACAATCAAAAAAAAATGCCTTTATGTGTCCTTAATGTGTGTATGATTGTAACAAAGGAAATACCAAAAATCAAATGCCCCAGTTTTTCATTGAATACCACAGCAGCCTTTTGAAAACCAAACTCAACACACTGCTACACAGACAGTTAACAGTGGACAGAGACTCCTACACCTTATAGCCAATACACACAACACAGTTATAATTTAACAGCGAGCCAGCCTACTAGCGTTTACATTCAGCTGATTTCTTTCCCATAGCAGAAGCTGCCCTTCAGTTTAACATAGACAGACAAGACATTAGACCCTCAAGAAGCGATAGAACATATTTTTTCTTTGTATGGTTTACTCATCCCCAAACATGATCAATGATTTAATGGTATCATTTTGAAATCGAAAATATAAAATTGGTGACAAATTTTAGGGCTATATGTCTACACGGATAAAGGGATTTATATTTAATTTTGAATACAGTGTTTGCAAACTTGTAAAAATTGTACTCAAAATAATGTGAACAGCATGCATGAAAATATGAATACTCTAAAAGGATTTAATCCATTCCCACATCGGGAATAACTGAAATTTGCTTTTTTTTGTGTGTGGAAATTTCCTGTTAAAATTGAATCAGCTTCTTTCATATACAAACATTATACCTGCTATAATAATTAATTGTACAAGAACATGTGGAAATTTCACTCAAATCTTCCTTAAAAGTGGAACCATTTCAATAAATTTTGAAAGCACTTTGAAAAGTGAGCTCACCTCAGTGCGTTCTCTACCTGTAGCTTATCCTTTTTTTTTTCTTAAGAATTTTACACGTTGTAAATTTATGTACAGAAAAAGAGTCTCGTCTAAGTTCAGTTTTTAAAAAGAAAGGGGGGGAAAAAATCAACCCAAACCATTTACATCCTGATAATAATGGGTCCAAGAAAAAAACTATAAGGCGAGTGTTGAAGTGTCAGAGGTGTTCTGCTTTGTGTGATAGTCCCACAAACTTCCCTACGATTCTTCCACCACTGGAGCATTTTGTGCCATATTTGGACACAAGGAAGTACAAGTTTGGTTGCACCAGTGTGGTTGTTGTTGTTGTTGTTGTTGTTGTGATATTTCTGTCTGTCGTTTTTATTCGGTTGGTACAAACAAACAGCACTCCATTAAAGCCCCCAAAAAACACACCATTGGACCAATGGCACATACGGAGTGGAACCAAGCGGGAAGGGGAACCATCTTCCTCGGTTCCACGGACAGGAAAGGGAGGGACCTCCGGGTCTGTTGATTGACAGGAAGTGCATGTTTTCCCAATATGCATGCTGAAGTGGAACAAGGCTTCTTCTGGCTCGGTTCAAAGCCAGCGAAGGAGGAGAAGCTCAACCAGTGGAGTACTCCGGCACCCTCTTGTTCTCGGGAAACATGTCACGTGGTTTTCTGCCCACCTGGAAGACACGATGCAATGTGTTAGATGATCGCAGGAGATCACACGAGAAAAGTAGTGTTTAAAGGATCTGGATCTGGGTGATCAAATCAACATAACTGCCTCTCCTGGCTTCACTGAAACATCTGTTAACAATAACATTGAAACAGTATCCTCCTTTAAATGCAGTTTTTTTGTGTTCATAGAGAATCAAATAAATGGACTGTGGGCAAACAGTTTATCGACTATTTCACGGTTAGTTTATATCTTGTATTGATGAACAAATCTGTTAGCAGAGTATAAAAACAAGTATAAAAGTATAAAAACTAAACTTAGCGATAACAACCATAACATATTGCGTGGTTCTGTTGGGTTTTAAACGGTCTAAAGTCACTCAATGCATTCATCTTGTAGTGTATAAACAGAGGCAGGGATCTGGCTTCACCAATGGGATCACAATCTCTTTTGTTGTGCGCTCGAGTCCTTTTCACGTGTGGGATTTGGCGGACAAAAAGAGACACAGACGCCGTCAGCGGGACAATGCCACCGCAGGTGTGTTGTGATTACTAGGCCTGTTTCTATAGTGAATATAATTGACAGACAAACAACACCCACACAACAATATGTGTCTTTGTGTGACAGGTGCACACACGCACACGCACATGCACACACACACACGCACACGCACGCACACGCATCGCGTGTATTTTCCCCAAGTCCTCCTACATCCACAAACATCAACACAAAACCCACAAAGACACACACAAACACAGGGCTGACAAAAGCTAACTCAGCTAAGTCAGTGTTAAAGCTGGTGAGGGGAGTGAACGGCTGAAATACAAAACACAAGTGGACCATAGCTACAGCTGCAGTTGAGAGCAGCAGATAAAGGTATATTGGAGATACCGGCCACTCTCTTCTCTTTAGTGGAAGATGTCCTTTTGGTAATTTTACAATATAGATGAGCGGAGGGGAGCTCCATAGCAACATAGAAACAAAGGCTAAAGAACGAAACTTTTTTGCTTTAGCCCAACACAGACCGTAGCTTGACAGATGCAAAATTTTGAATTTCCACGATCCAAAATCGACTTGGGTCTCAGGGCCCTAGTTAGACTAAGGTCTAAAATGCAGACGTCAAGGCACAAAGTCAAAGTACTTTGTGGGCGGTTTTCTACGGCGCTGTTGCTATTACGACGGCGAGATGAATGAGATTTGTGCCTCCTCGATGGCCGCAACTGTGGGTCTATTTAATGATATGCGGCAATACATTAACAAACATCATTTGTTACCAGCATTGTATACATTATCGTTATCGACTTGTGTTCATAATATGCATGTGTCCCCCCCCGTTAACATACATCGCCATGGACTGTATTATGTGTTACGTGTTTAGTTTGCGTGTGTTTAAACAGATGGGTGCGCACACACACGCGCACCAATTGCGCCGGGCGCAAGATAGGGCCCTCAAGTGTGCATGACATTAAAACAATATGATTCCATTTATTTTCTGGGTCGCCGCTACAAACAAAGATGCACCAAAACGGGCACGGCGTGTTGCCTCGGGCTTGACGCTGTTCTAGAGCTGTCGGACAGGCGCTCACCTGACAGAAGACCACCATCACTACGAGTTGAGCTTCTTCTCGTCCTTTCTCCTGCCGTTCCTGGTCCCCTCCGCCTGGGTTGGGAGGAGCAAACAAGACAATCCGGAATAATTACGACTTGAAAGTTGCTCTCTTATGGGGTCGACGGTAGAAACGTGAGATCCATCACTGCAACAAAAGAACACCAGAGTGAAACCAGATTGACCAAACCGGAGTGGTCCACACCGGGTTTGCCTGAAACCAGATGTATGGAGCAGAAAGGAAGCTAGGATAGCATTTTTGGGTTTGAAACAATTTTGTTAGCAATCTATGACCCTTAAGCAAACCCAAACAGTAAACCAAAGGTTAAATAGTACTGTTAGTATAGTATAACATTTAAAAATAACATGAATTCATATCTATAAATCAGAGGGACGGCATTGTTAGCATTAGTTTAGCATGACAAAAAAAAAAAAACATTGAAGGATTCCACAGTGGTAAAAACACGGTTTAGAGAAGCAACACGGGTATCCATGTTGTTAGACACTGAACACAGAGAAAGACCACAGCGCCCACAGCAACCAAGACCACCACACGCCGCTCCGAGGCCGCATTCCAAAAGGCCTCTGGAATCTATCTAGCCACCAGCAGCGGTTTCAAGGAGAGATGATTGAGTGTTTGTCATGTGATCAAAATCAAAGCCTTCACTACGGCTCTGTGAACAATTCAGTGTACGTAAGGTTGTTGGTGTAAGAGCCGGGAAACACATCTAACGTTTCCGCTTATCCACGCAGCAATTTGTCTCCCTCCTCCGGTTAAAAAAAACAACCCCCTTCCCCCTGATGGTCCGAGGGTTATCGCTCAACGAGAGGAGTGAACCATCTCAATCATCCCCTTTGAATGTCAAACTCAAACACACGGCCAGCCCCTCCTCTGGATCGCTGTACTGTTGCCGTGCCAACCTCTGACTCATCCATGTGCAACAGGGAGCTATGCCAGCACTGTGCCTGATCCCACAGCTCCGAGGCTCCTCCCAGGTTCTCCGGTATGGGGGAAGTCACGCGTCGGATGACCTTTCGGATGACCTGGAGAGCCGGAAAAGGTTACGGACAGACACAAGGACGCGGTGATTGCTCGGGGGGGGGGCCTGACATGGTGACAATGTTCAACCGCCTTGTGAGGGGTAACAGAACGATTCAGGGCGGAAACGTGGTTGTACGTTACTTTTCTAGTGACCAGGTTACCGTCCTCGTCGATGAAGTGCTCCTCCGTCATCGACTCGACCGGAACATTTTTAGCTTGTTCTCCCTGTAAGAGGATGTAATTAAAAAAAAAAAAAAGGGGAACACAAAGGGAAGTACATCGACCGGGATATAATACGTGCAAACCGCAACCGATCACCACACCCACCACTGAGAAAGGAAGATTCAGATTAGTAGTGAGGGTGAAAGTTAGCTGTGAAAAGAGAGGCGTCCCCACTTTCAAATGGTAGAACAGCAAATGTTTTGTTTTTTCATACGTGTATCAGAACACAGACACACACCGACGTCTATGCACCGTGACATCCGACACGTACAGCTACAGTACATTATAATCACACATACGTACGCGTACTGTACACAGAAAACGTTGGGGGGGGGGAAAAAGAGCAGCTTTGGAAACGGAGCCATCAAAGTGGTGGAAATAAGCAAAAACAATTGGCCACCGTGACGGTAAGCATGACCATTGTTTTTGATCTAAGAAACAAACTCACTTTAAACCAATCCAAACCAACCACAACAAAGTCAACGTAGGCCGGGAGCACCCAAAACCACACCAAACTAGTGACAGCCCCGCCGTCCCTCTCGGTGAGGCCGGGTACCTTCAGAATGACCCGACGACGGATGATTTTGGTTGTAATCGTTCTTTCCTCATCGGGCTCACTGCTGAATTGCTAGTGAGGAAAGGCATTGTGAGGTTATGATGGAAAGACGCTTTGAAAAAGGTCAGCGATTAAAGTGGTTATTTGAGGATTGGTACGATTCGGCTTCATTTGGTTCACTGTTTTTTGAGAATAAAACACAAAGTTCTTGTTTTTTTTTCTATGTGAGTTTACGATGTATTAAAAAAGGGAATCCACGTGGCTCTGAATCCACGATCTCGTCGTGCCTGTAAAAAATATGGATTACAGAACTGGAAAAAAAAATGCTTTCAACAAAATAATGAACTTAAAAGTATTTTGAAAGTATTTTTAAAGTAGTGTACATTACACTTTGTCATCTCGAGGTGCGACAACGTCGCCCCGTCCCCATCGACTGCTGACCGTTACCTGGGCTTTTCTCTCCGTCGCCGGGGCTCCGTCCGTCCTCCTGCCGTTGGCTGAGTCGTGGGACCCGTCCTTGGGCGAATGCTGTGATTTGTCACCGTTGTGCCGGGACCGCCCTGATTCGCCTCTGGACGAGGACGTGACGGAGTCGCTGGAGTTTTCTTGGCTGCGGGTTCACGGGTAAAGCTTAAAGCATGACGCATTGAAATCAAGCAAATAGCTGCTAACACACAAAACACCCAATAGTGAATCAAATCAAAAGCGCTGGCACGACGCAAACAATAATGTACGTTTTCTAAAGCGGAAGAACAGTCGTGATTACACTGTGAAACATATAGAGTTTAATAAAACAGATAAATCGCTGAAATTTATACTCTGCTTATTAAGGTACTACAACAAACCTCACCCACAACAGGGAGAGGTGAGGAAGTCACCGATAGATAGTTCAGAGATACCGAGATAGTTCAGTGATGACACTTGACACGTTTACACAACAACGCAGCGTACAGCCTACAGAACGCGGGGTCCAGAGGCGACCGCCGAGGCGTACCTGGGCTCGTGTCTGTCCAGAAGGTCCGAGCTGAGGCTGCGGCCCGGCGTGGGCGGCTCCACGCGGACGCTGGACGTGTCGCTGTGCCAACCTGGAAGTGAACACCGGAGATCTTTTTCTGCCTGTTCCACTTGCCTGAGAATCTCCTGAACCCTTGCCTCGGTCATTTCCTCGCCCTCCTCCTCCTCCTCTTCCTCTGAGCCTCCTCCCTCCACCTCCTCCGCAAGAGAGCCCAGCGCCTCCTCGGAGAGCTCCTCGCTCACCACCTCGTCCACGCGTCCGTCCTCCGCCTCCTCCTCCTCTTCGTTGGAATCGACGGACCCGACGGGCCGGCGCTCCGCCAGCGCCTCCGCCCAGGGCTGGTGGAGGGGGGGCGGCGGGTCGGTCGGCGCGGCCTCCCCTGCCTCCGACGGACCCCCCCCCTCTCCCTCCACCACGCCCCCGCCGTCACCTACCTGGACGTCCCCCGCTCCGCTCTGCTCCCCCCTCCCCCCCCTGTCCTGTACCCGGGCGTCCCCCCCCGCGTCCCCCCCCCCCCTCTCCCTCTGCGTTCCCTCCCGTGGCGCGCGTCGTCTCGGCGACCGCTTCCGAACGAGGGGCGGGGTCTTCCGCGGACCCGTCCGCCGCTCCGTCGCTGCCGCCGCGTCCTTCGCTCGCCTCGAGTCGTCGCCCCCCCGCCGCCGCCGCCGCCGGCCCCCCCGTGCTCCTCCGCGCCCACAGCCCCCTGCTCCGCGCCCACAGCCCCCTGCTCCTCCGCGCCCGCCGCCTCCCCCCCCTCGGGGGCGTCCGGGCCGGGCCTCCGCAGCCCGGCCTCGCTCTGCATCCCGCCCGAAGCCTCCTCGATCGTCTCCAGCCTCGCGCGCGGCGGCTCGCACTCGTCACACTCTTCCTCCGTGGCGAGAGTGACCTCCCTGCGCGTCTTCACCACCTCCTCCAGCTTCTTGGTCACGTTCTCGATGCCCCTGCTGAGCCTCTCGTGCTCCGGCCCCCCCCAGAGCGTCAGCCCCGCCGCCGCCGCCTCGCCGCCCTCCGCCCTCCTCGCCTTCTCGGGCGACGAGCAGGACGTCACCGAGGACATGGAGGACAGCGAGGGCGAGGAGGTGGAGAAGCCCATCTCGATGTCGCTCCTCTCCGGGGAGCAGAAGATCTTGGGCGGCCGGTGGTCGAGGAGCGGCGCGTCCTGGAAGAAGAAGAAGCAGCCGCCAGCGCCGCCGCCGCCGCCGCCACCAGCGCCGCCGCCGCCGCCACCGCCGGCGGCGTCCTCCTCCTCGCTGAGCAGCAGCCGGTCGTTCAGAGCGATGTGGGGTTTCCGGACGTTGCGGGCTTGCTGCAGGGGCTCCGGGAGCACGAAGACCGGGAAGGACAGCGCCAGCTCGCTGGGCCTGGGGGGGCTACCCTCTCCGGACTCCCGGCTAAAGGGCCCCGCCTCGGGGCTCCAGGGCAGGGGCGGGGATGGGGACGGGCACCGGCCCGCCCCCGGCGCGGTGGGGGTTGGCGCGGGGGCCGGGTGGTGGTGGTGGTGGTGGTGGTGGTGGTGGGGGTGGTGGGGGTGGGGGTGAGGATGGGGTGAAAGGGCGGGGTTGGGGGTGACGGGGATCTCGGGGTCCAGGAAGTGGGGGTCGGAGTGCAGTGTGGCGGGGGACTGCAGCTCCGCTAGGATGCTCTGATAATCTGTTGGTGACAGAGGGACACATGGAAGAGATGGACGCACGCAAAGCCAGAGCCCCCCCCCCACACACACACACACACACACACACACACACGCACACACACACACCACAGGCACATGACACACGGCGGAAAGCGGCGGGACACACAGAAATACACACACACACACACACACACACACACGCACACACAAATACATACACACACACACACACACACACACACACACACACGCATACACACACACACAAATACACAAACACACACAAACAAACACACACAGAAATACACACACACACACACACACAAATACACACAATTGGAAGCACCAACACGTATGAGGTAAGACATGGACAAACGCCACAAACGGCAAAAAAAAAAGACGTGCGGTGAGCAAGGCTCGTATCCAGGCAACCACTTGGTGACACCCAGGGTGCCGCTGACATCACTACTCACTCGTCCCTTTACGCTCACAGACACACACACACACACACTCTGTGTGTGTGTGTGTGTGTGTGTGCCGCATAATCACCTCTCCAAGGGGAGGGACGGTACGGATGAAACACAAAAGAGAGATAAAGACCGAGATGGAGTGAGTGAGAAAGCGGGGCTCTCTTCTACCACCGAGTGCACCACGCACCACACATCATCAGGTTGAGTCATCACCGGAGAGCGGGTTCGCCGTTCCAGTTCGGAGCGGTTCCACAGTCGTACTTAGTGAAGCCCACGCTGAGCCACGGCCAGCGACTACGTTAATCATAACGCTAATGACTAATGAGATGCGCGAGTGGAGTGAGTGACTGCCAATCAAGTGGGTGTTTGGAGACTTTTTTTGCTCACATGAGAGGCGGTGATGAGAGATTCGAGGGAGGGAGGGAAGGAGAGAGGGAGGGAGGGAGGGAGGGAAGGAGAGAGGGAGGGAGGGAGGGAGGGAAGGAGGGAGGGAGAGAGGGAAGGAAGGAAGGAGGGAGGGAGGGAGGAAGGGAAGGAGGGAGGGAAGGAAGGAGGGAGGGAGGGAGGGAAGGAGGAGGGGTGTTGGAGGGACAGCAGGGAGGGAAGGAAGGAAGGAGGGAGGGAGGGAGGGAGGGAGGGAGGGAGGGAGGGAGGGAAGGAAGGAGGGAGGGAGGGAGGGAGGGAGGGAGGGAAGGAAGGAGGGAGGGAGGGAGGGAGGGAGGGAGGGAAGGAAGGAAGGAAGGAGGGAGGGAGGGAGGGAGGGAGGGGTGTTAGAGGGACAGCGGGGAGCTAGATGAACAGCTCCATGGTGGACGGGTCAGTGCGGGCGGGGGGACGGAGCAGGGCGGGGCCCGCGGGGGCCGGGCAGGCGCAGCGGCAGGCGGGGCAGGGGGGGAGGGAGCAAGGCGGGGGAGAGGAGGGCGCGGCGCCGGGACCGGGGGACCCCGCCGCGGGCGACCCCACCGAGAGGGAGGCCAGGGAGACGGCGGGGGAGGTGGGGCGGGACGTCCCGGTGGGACGGGCGGCGAGGGCGAGGGAGGACAACGACGGGGTGAGGGTGAGGGCGGAGGTGGAGGAGGGTGAGGGTGAGGGTGAGGATGAGCGGGAGGGGGTGGCGGCGTCCCGGGACGGAGTGGGGGTGGGGGAGGGAGTGGGGGAGGGGGAGGGGGAGGGGAGGGACGGCGACGGCGTGCGGGACGGAGGGGCCGACGCGCAGGGCGAGGGGGAGGTCATGAAGGGGATGGGGGAAGGAGGGGGCAGCGCGGAGGAAGAGGGGAGAGGCGCCGCCTGGCGGGGGGGGTCCGTGGGCGGGGAGCCGGGGCTGGGGGACGGGGCAGGGGCCCCGAGGGGGGCCCCGAGGGGGGCCCCGGGGCGGGCGGGGCGCGCCCGGGGGGCCAGGTCCAGGAGGGACATGGAGGACTGGTAGCTGGGGGAGCGCTGCGGCGGGTGGGGGGGGTAGGGGGAGGAGGTAGGGCGGGCTGGAGCGGCGGCGTCCGGTTTGCGTCCGTTGGCCCGTGAGCGTTTAGTAGTAGGGGTCAGGGGGATGATGATGTACACTATTAGGGGGGGGGGGGGGGGGGGGGGGGGGGGAGGGAGGGAGGGGGGGAGGGGTGGGAGGGGAGTAAGTACACCAACAACGAACACACAGAGAAGTGACAAAAGGTGAAATGAGCGCAATGGAAAGTAAAGACGTGGATATGAGTCGATGAGAAACAACAAAAGGACTGAATGAATGATGGCTTCAACGGTGGCTTCGGATGAGCAGTGAGGGTGCGATGGTGATGATGGAGGGGATGGAGGCGATGAGGAGGAGGTCAAGGATGAAGCACACGTTGAGGGGGCAGGGGGTACCAGTTACAGCACACAACTCTTAAGATGTTAAGAGCAGCTCTGGGCTGTTACGAGCAGGTAGGACTACCGCCGGAGTCGACTCGATTTAAGGGAGGAGGATGGCGGAGTTGGAGGAGGAGGAGCAGGAGGAGGAGGAGCAGGAGGAGGAGGAGGCAGGAGGAGGAGGTGGAGGAGGAGGCTGGTTTTTCGCAGAGGAAGAGGATCTCTCATCTATCCAAGGAGGGCTCAGAGGAACCGGAAGGGAAACTAAGAGATCTGAACTCAAACAAGAGCTACAGGTCAACGGGGTCATTGACACACATACATAAGTTGTACATCTAATCATGCATGAGGAGAAAATGAACAGATTACAAAGAAGCAGGTTCAACTAAAGGTCAAAGGTTGTTTAAAAACAGGTAAAGCATTAAAACATGCACTAAGCCCATGGCATATTCACAGTCAGTGTCTTAGCATAGTGAGTGAACAGGGTCAAATTGATATTTTTCTATAGGCATTTAATTCTTTGACATTTTTCCTTGTTAACCTTAGATTAAAATCGAATTAACGCTGATCTGAATTAAATCAATCAAAAAAAGGTGAATGAGTTCCACAGTGCTACATAATTTGAACTTGAAGTGCATGCTATTGTTATTTTCGTTATGCTGTGACATAAAGGCAAATAGGTATGAGGAAAACTATATTAGTTGGGCGACTGAGTTTTAATCAACGGCAAATCCCAGGTGTAGGGAAGGGTTTTTAGGATATCAGAAGGCCAGTTACCCAGACAGGGATAATAACAGTTCAAAACTAACAGCATTGTGTTAGGCTAGGGCCAGCAGGGTAAAACACCATGGACTCTATTATCCCTAGCTTGGAAAATGGCCTTGGCACTAGTAAAGTAGGAGGGAACAAAAACAGGGAGTGATTTACAGGGAGAGGTAAGAGGTCAGCTAGATAGAGCTAAACTTTACCATCAGCCTGATCCCGGAAAACCGCGTTATCATCGGCAAAACATCTTGTGCCTGAAATGTTACCATAGTCAAATATCGGGCCCTCCAGTAAAGTCACAATATCCATCCGATTGACTTTGGTCAGCACTGCGGTTAAGGCATCCGCTGTCGAGGGGAAGGAAAGAAGAGAAATAAACGGGATTAAGACATTGTTCGTTGACGCCACTGAAGAACACGATGATCTTACAATATTAACGCCAGAGATTTAACTTGGAAGAGTGTGAGGAGGCAGTTTGCTGTTCTAATGGGTCTGGTTTGACCTAACAAATCAATGGAAATCTTGTCTTTCAGTGGCACTGAAATCTAAAAAGGGAAAAGGCTAAGTTTCCTTCTGCTCAGGCCCAGACAAGCAGCAGCAGAGAACTTGTGCTACTTGCACATCATGAGACCAATATAAAGTGCCAATGTATTGTTGAGTAATGTTTTAAGAATAGATGTAATGTATTCAGAATTGATGAGGGCATGAGAGCATAAGCAGGCAGAGGCAAGTACATGATAATGATAGATTGATTAGAGATGAAAAACGCGACCTAGATACGATTCCAACGGCCCTGAGTACAGCCAAGAGAGGGACTTGGTAATGTAATGTAACCAAGCTTTTGCTTTCCATGTTGTCGCACTTTTTAATCACGCTGCTGACGCTATGCAATGGCTCCTGATAATGATGAGATAATGTGAATGAGAGCTCTCACGTGCTCAAGAGAGAGAGAGAGAGAGAGATAGAAAGAGAGAGAGAGAGAGAGATAGGGTATAAGGGGAAGAAGCATGGCCTTACTTGTGGCATTTTTCCCATCCCGGCTGACCCATTTCTTTAACAGCATGAAGCTCTGTGCTGTCAGAGAGTTGGGGTTATCTAGTCTTATGTGGTTGATCTCATCCACAGTGAAATTCATCTCCCGTGCCAACTCTGCAGTTAAAACACACACACACACACACACACACACACACACACACACACAGACAAACATATATAAATTAAGTTTGGAGGATACAAGGTTATAAAAATGTTAAATCGATAATAATGTAATCGAATAAAAAAAAAGCTGGCCGTCGTGACCCAAATACCATTAAGAAAACGATGACCACATAAAACAGTAAGTATTTCAGGGAACATTCAAACATAATTCATCGACTAGTCTCTATTATTGTGGTCTACAATGAAGCGGTGCACAAAGTACTGCCTCGGCCTGTAGATGGCACTGGCGATCAACCAAAAGTGGGCTGCGTTTCCTCAGGGGACCTGGCGGTGTAAGATGGAGGGTGAGGCAGTGTGGGGACGGACAGAGCGGACACCACGGCGTGGAGAGCCTGACCTGTCCAGCTGAGGCCGAGGTGATCAGCGACGATGGCCATGCGCAGGTCGGTGCGCTCGCAAGGGCTTTGGGGACCTGGCGTGGAGAAGAGGACACCCGGTAAGATATGGAGTCCCATCCCACTCTCTTGCTAAAGAGACTGCTACTATTATGTCAAGAGAGAAAAAAGTATGTATTGTAATGTTTTCTGTTTATTTTTCTGGCCACTTGTGTTTGGATTTTTGCTTTATAAAAATGCGTTTGATGCATTTGTCATTATATGTTTACAAATTTTTGGGTGTATGCAGAACCTCTTTGCAGACATTTGTGAACTTAATGTGATGTATATATTGTCAATATTACAATTTAAACGTTCCCAAGGTTTTATCCCAAAGTGGCAAGAAAGATAATTGGTCTGACTAGACGTATGAGGACTAGAATGTGTTCATAGGGCAAGTGGTGCGTCGCTGTATCTATAGTCTATGCAGGCAGTAACTCTAAAAAGAACACACACAAAACAAATGCAAACCATGACTGGGAACAATAGACTCATGTAGTTCCTGCAGACTGCGGTGGCGGACCTTACAGTACACTGCTACGTAGCATGCGGACAGCCTAGTGTGTGTCAGTCACTAACACATATTAATACATGACAATTGACATCATGGGGGCAGAACAGAATATCTTTTTTTTTTTTTTTTTTTTGCTAGCCACCCCGTACAGACAGACGGACAGACTTTGGGAGTTGTCAGACAACAGACGTGGCTTTGCCAGAGAGAACCAGTGACTATTACTGGCATGCTTACTCTACTGGGATATTGAAAGGGTTTTGGGGAAAAGGGGGTAGAAAACAGAGAATCTAAGGACAGTACAGCACACAGTACACAGTACAGAAATGGCATGAAAATGAAATTTAAAATGACAATCTACAGTCTGAGCGTAATAATACTATAAACACGCCACAGGCATTCCAGTCAATCCATCATTTAAACGATCACAACGATGTCATGCAACTGAGAGTGAAATATATCAAATATACTATATATATATATATATGTCAATATAGATGTATTTTAAACATAGTGTGAAAGTTTTACAAACTAGGCTTGATCTCCGCGACGGGGGGCGCTCGAGACCCCGTCAGTCCCTGACTGCCCTCCTTCCCACCAGTCCGCCTACTCCTTCTGCTCCTCTCACTGCCGGAGGCCCTGTCCGTCGCTGCCGCCTTTGCCCTAACGGACGCGACCCCGGCCTCAGCCCTCGAGCCTCTACCAGACCTGGACGAGCGTGAGGGCTGGGAGGGCTGGGAGGGCTGGGAGGCATCCGACAGAGAGGTGCTCCGGGAGGTGCTGTCTTGCTCCGACTGTTCTGTCTGCGTCTTTTTCTCCTCGTCTGACAGCCAGTCCATCAGCTTTTGGGTCTCCCCGCTAAGGCCCTTAAAGTACTCAATGCTGCGCTGACAGAGCTCGCTAGGGTTCTCCTGCCTGTCCTGTCTGCCCGCTGTCTGCTCTCGGTCGACCTGGATCTTGTCCTTCAGTGGCAGTCTCGAGGGCAACTGTATGGCGCCCCTCTCTGTGGCTAAGGCCCTTGTGGGCTGAGAGGTGACCTGAGCTGACGTGAGGGAGCAGGCGGCGCTGCTCTGCTTCTTCACACCCTTGATTGGTATCCTAGACCTGGGTTCTACTTTGGCGACCGCCGGCTCAGCTCTCTTCCTGACCTCGGCCTTCACCACTTGTTTGGGCTTCTGCTTGCCTATGGCTGTCCCCTGTGTGTGGAATGACCACCCTGACGCCTTCACCGGAAGCCTTGATTTCGGCTGTTTGGCCTCGCTGTCCTTAACTGTTTGACTCTTGGCCTCCTCCTCTGTCTGACTACAACTGCTCTTTTCCGCTGTCTCTGGGTAGCATAGGGCTTCTATCCTGCTGGCTTTCTGCAGGGTGGGCTGGGAGGACGACTGCAAGTTAAACACCACACTGCCACACTGAATGTAGTTGGCCTGAACACTGGAGGACTCTAGGTTATTGTTGTTGTTGCTGTTCTCGGCAGGGTACTCCTGTCTCTCTACCTTGGCCTCAGTGTGTCCGCTAGGCTGGCCCTCGGCCCTGTGACCCTCTATGCTGATGTACTCTGGCACTATTTGACCCTCTGCCACCGCAGCTTTACCATCGGGGAGATCCCCTGAGTCTTTTTTCACAGTTATGGAGGCCGCTATGCCCATTTTAATGGGCGTACGCAATTTGGAATCGACCTTAGAGGCTGTAATCGTGCACGACGAGGGCAGTTCGGCTACGCCTTCACCGCTGGGGGCATCGGTGCCGGTACAGCCAGTGCTAGTGCCATTGGCGCTCTGTGCATGGCTGCATTTTGCGGCTGTCGCTGCCGGTGTTGTTGGTATGGTGCTGCTGTCTGTGGTAGTGTCTATAACCTTCCCCTCTACTGTGCCCCTCTCCCCCGCTGTGGATTGAGAGGAAACCACCCCCAGGATCGGGCCCCCTCTCCCCTTGTCCCCTGTTTTAGGGTCAGAGGAATGCTCACCAATCTGGAAAAACTGTAGCCTCTCCTCAACAAAGTCCCGCTTGCTCATGTCAATAGCACCACTGCGCGTCATCTCAAACATCTTCCCCTCGTGGAAGGGAAAGGGGTTTGGCTCGCTAGTTGGCGTGCTCTCGTCAGTCGGAGTTCGAGCGGGCGTCGTGTCTGGTGTGGTGGCCTGAGACTTGTCTTCCACTGATAAACCAAAGGGCTTGGGGTCTTCCTCTTTTGCTTTGGAATCAAACACTCCATCACTGTCACTCCCTTTGGTTGACCAGGGATCAAAGTCAAGGCCTTTTGTGGCGACAGTTTTAAAGGTGGAGTTCAGTTCCTCTTCGAGCTGGTAGCCGAAGTAATTCTCCCCAAAGTGCGGCCTGTCTGGGTGTCTTCCCTCAAGGGTGTAATCGACCTCCTCGCCGTCGCCTTGCTCTGACGTGCTGGCCTTTGCTTTTCCACTATCCCCTCCTTCTTCGCACTTCTCTTCCTCTATGACCTCAAGCTTGGACTGACTGAAAGAGCGGTCTGTCGTTTTGCAGTCCATCGATAGACTAGATGTTTTGGGATCCTCACTCAATCCGTCGTCCTCATCCTGGAGGTCATACCCGTCTAAAGAGTCTATCTCGGTGGCATCAGTGTCATGGGAGAACTCTGCAGTGGTGGCCATGGAACAGTCGGTGATGGACTGGTCATTGCCATTTGATTCAAAGTCAAGCTCCTCTCCTTTTACAACACCGTTGACGTCTTTACCGTTGTTGTTCCCATTTTTCTCAGCCTTTTTGGGCTTGAGAAGTTTGTCCCCCTCCTCTTTCATCTTAAAGGTGTACTTTTTGAGGGGGATTGGGTGAAAGACGGACTCGTCGTCGCTGGAGTCACTGTCATCAGCTCCAGGGGGTACAGGAGAGGGAGGCTGGACCCTGATAATAGGCTCGGCAAGGAGGTGCCTATCATGTTCCTCTTGGAGATTCACCTCCATCATCTCCGTCTCTGCCTCGGAGGAGACACAAGACCCTTTCTTTGGAGGCTCAGACTGCCCTGCTTCTATAGGAGGAGGAGGAGGAAACTCGATGTAAGCTAATCTCTTCTCTGACTTTGACTTTTGTCTTCCGGCGTCTTGTTTTTTAAGGGCAGTATCAGAGGACAATGGCTTGTTCTTTTCAGTATGTGGCTCCTTGTAGATGAAGGTCTGTGCTTCCTCTTCCTCAGATTCCTCTGGCACTGAGCTTTGAATACCGGTCATAGCGGCCATCACATAGTCGTCCGAGCAGGAGGTCTCAAAGGTGATGGGACTCCTAACAGAGCTGTCCACCACATAGGTTGTAACCTGCTCTATAGTGTCCTCGCTACCTTGAGATGTTGGCTGCTTTTGCTTGACAGAGTAAAAAGCACCCCTGGTCTCATGCACAGTCCTACTTTCATGACTTACAATCTTTTTGTATGTACTAAGCTGCGCTGTTGCAGTTTCTTTCTCATATTGCTTTCCGACCTGGATGCTAACATAAACTGGTAAAGGTTTAATATCTTTAAATTTCTCTGTGACAACAACCGGAGTAACATTAGCCAAATACTCAATTTGGTCACTATCAACACCATTACACACTACAT
This sequence comes from Micromesistius poutassou, assembly GCF_964030765.1. NCBI lineage: Eukaryota > Metazoa > Chordata > Actinopteri > Gadiformes > Gadidae > Micromesistius > Micromesistius poutassou. The sequence continues at coordinate 9,184 of NW_028179707.1, read as the reverse complement.
TTGACTGGCTACCTTCAAATATATCAGTAGATTTTCTTACTGGTGATCCACTGGGTGATGTAATGGTTTCAGAGCCACTTTGCATCCGATTTCTAGCTAAATTAGGTATATGAGACCCAACAGAAGTACATGATTTAACAGTGGATTGGCAATTCTCTGAGAATTCAGAGGATATTTTAGCAGGAATTTGTGATTCCGAGTTTTTTTTTAGACCGCTATTGCTATTTGGGTTGTCCCGCACTACAAGTTCTGTGTAGATAATTTTCTTTGTGGTCTCCTGTATATGTGAGTCGCGATTATTGCCATCTTTGATGGCATCATGAATCATGGCACTAGATAATTTTGGTGATTGGGGTTGAAAGTTCCCATTTCCCCGTTTCTCCCATGTCTTGAATATGTTCTCTGGTTCATTATCACTAGAGTCATGTTTGGGAGAGTTGGGCTCACCAGTGAGACCTTTTCTCTGGATCCCTGGACTATCTGAACCTTTAGGAACATTGGGACCAGTAAACATCTGATATACAGGCAGCTTACTTTCTTGTAGCTTTCTAATTGGAGGATTTGAATTTGGTACCCGTTGTGGAGACTGTTCTTGCTTCTGAGCCTCTTGTTCAAACTTGAGCCTCACCGCACTAACTTTGGAAGATGACATTTGAAAAGGCTTGGGGGAATCACCTGTGCTACCCTGTGATGATGTATCTCCCTGTTGCCTTTTGTCGGAATCAGTATACTGTAAAAGAACTCTCCTCTCTGGGCTGCTGGGTAAGCTGGCACATTTTCTATCGCTGGAGGTGAATCTCTCTCTAAGCCTTTCTCTACTCCATTCCTCCCCGCTAGCTCCATTCCTGTAACCTGACCGCTCAGGACTGCTATGTGTAGAGCTAGGCCCGGATCGTGTTTCCCTGAAGTCTGATCGACGAGACTTCTTCTCTGGAGACGAAAGCTCATCGTTAAGCTTTTCTGTTTTATCACGGAAAAATTGAGACACTTCACTGAGCTTTTCCTCTGCTTCTTTCACAGTCCTGTCAACTCTGTCTTCATACATGATCTGCTCTCTGTTTTTATGTTGTGTGTCATCTGACACTCGCATCCAAACAGAGTGCTTTGGGCTACCAGGCTCCGAAGAATACTGCAAAAGGGTCAGTTTGTCAAAGTTGTCCTCAACATTAGCCATTCTACCAGATTTGTCAAACACATTCCTTGATGACCTGAAGACATATTCTGTTCTTGGGCTACTCGGTCGACCCTCTGAATTATTGGTACGATCCGGTGAGTGAAAGTGAGACCTATCTCTGAGGTACTCTTCGGTGTCAGAATGAGATTGGTCAAGTTTCTCAGAGAGGAGCATTTTTTCTGCAAAGTTATACGACCCTCCTCTAAGCTCTGAAGACTCATCCTCGTTGTACTCTACTGACTGCTGGCTAAGTAGCCTCAAGGTTTTGTAGGAGTCATCTGCGATGAGCTGTGCTGAACTAGGGCGGCTGTCTTCCTCCTGCGACATTGGTGCGTTCACTCTTGAGGAATCAAAATAGGCTGGATGTGATTCCTCAACCTCATCTTGCTGCCTGTTTCCAGAATAGAAGTGCATTTCTTTCTCTGGGTGGTTCTTAGTCTCTCTGATGAAGACCTCAGTGGGTTCAGTTTTATTGTTGCCTTTCTCGATGTGAACTTCAATAATTCTTTCAACCTTAGGTTTAGAGTTAATTCCCTCCAATACTCTATGTGACGCCTCCTCATTACCAGCCTTATGCTCAAAAAGTCCAGCAATTTCTCTAGAAGGGTCCCTGCCTGACTGGAATGCTTTCATGATTTCATGAACAGACATAGTTTCCTCACACCGCTCTGACGGTACCTCTTTGCCTGGAGGTTTATGGTATACCATCCTGGTCGTGGTTGTGATATGAGTTTCCTCCTTCACCCGCATTCCTTTCCCCATCGGATCTTCCTCCGGGCTGATCTTTATTGTATAGCCTTTGCTCTGATCTGGCGATGATGCGTTTTTATTTGAATGCCCTTTGGCCTCAGAATCAATGTACCTGACGTTATGGGGATCATCCATCACAGATGAATTATTATCTTCTGGGGACTCATAACTCCTGATTACATGAACAACCTCAGTCCTAGTTTCTGTGATAACTGGAGGAATGGGAATGTCCTGAAAAAGGGCTTTTGGGCCCATTCCCTCCGCACTTGGAGGTGCTGAGGGAGTCCTTTCACTCCTGGTTTCAAAGCCGCTGTCTGAGAGTGGACTTTTGTCTTGTTCATGTAACATATCTTCAGGAGATTCCAGAACTGTGTCAGCTCCAAAAAGGACGTCTGCAAGCTTGCTGAGCTCTTTGTCTGAAGCAGAGGAGCGCATGTTTGACGGAGGCATTTTCAGTTTGTGCTCCTGAACTGCCATGGCAGGTTTCAGGACACGTTTCTGCTTCTCCTCGCCTTCCCTCTTTCTCTCATCTCCTTTACGCTTTGATTCTGGTGTTTTCGAGAAAGAGTTGCTACCAGCATCATGAGCTAGGTAGTCAACCACTTTTGCTAGACTGAAATCCCTGTCTACTACAGTCTTTGTTTTGATTTGAGGTACTACAGTCTCATATCTCGGGGGATAGCTCCAGTTGCTTGCTGGTTGCTCAACAGGTACCTTTGCATATTGCATGTCATCCAAGGAAGTCCTTGGCCTACCATCTTTGACTGTATCTTTTGTCAAGATCTCGTTAACTTTGACCAAATCTTCCTTTACCTTCTCTACTATCCTATATGGCTCCTCGTCCTCTACCTTAGCCTCCTTTGGAGAATTTGTTTGAAATCCTTTGCTTGCTTTGGAAGTAGGGTCTGTTTGCAAGATGGCGGACATCCGTATTAAATCCTCTTTCATTTCAGCGACATCCTTCAGAATCTCTTGGCTAGAAGATAGTGCTGACGAGGCTGTTGATTTGACGGCGGCTGGTGGTATACCGAGAGAGGACTTCGCAGGTGAAAGAGTTTTGGCGAAGGTTGACTGCGCTTGAGGGTTACTCCCCTCGGCAGAGCCTGCTTTACGAGGCGAGAGTAGGGCAGCGGCCGACCTTGAAATCTCAGGGAGCTTCTTAAACTGGGGCTCCGGCAGCACATTTATGACTGAATAAACTGGCACAGTCATGGTGCTGGATGTTACAGCATTGGTCGAGGTAGGAGGGGATCTTAGCGAAGCATACAGGGAACTTGAGGACCGAATTGACTGATACGAGGACGACGCAGAGGAGGACATGGACTTCAGTGTACCATAGCCGGCAGAGCAAGAGTTAAATGTCTTTTCAACCTCATCAAAGGCTGCATTGACGCTTGTTGTTGCTGCATTGGTTGTTGCCTGTATCCTCTCCTGAAGACTGCTGGCGAGATGAGACGTAGGGGATGAGGAACGATAATGGTGATTGGGTGACACTGTTCCGTTGATCAAAGACGCTGCACTGGGAGGGTTATTGTTTTTAAGTGGTGAGGAGAGACAGGAGAACATGCTTCGTGAAGGACCTGATGGATCTGCGGGGGACCGACCAGAGGAAAGTCCGGGAACTGTTTTGATGGGAGACGAGGATGATACCGAGGCACCAGAGCCCATCACAGAATTGTACGGCAGGGACGGACTGTACATGTTATAGGAGGACTTTGGAGAGCCTGGGGGTGTCATAGCTAAGCATGACCTATCCAGAGGAGAACTTCCTCCTCCAGTGGTTATGGGGGAGGTCCTTGCAGACATTGCTGCCAATCCTTTCACAGATACAGGGTCTGGGGCACTTTTTCCTGGGGAGGCCAGTAGATTCGAGGAGACTGGTACTTGGTATTGGGTCTGTTGCACAACAGTCTTTATTGGTGAAGAAATTGTTCTATAGGAACGGATGGGGGAGGCCATGTCACTGGCTGACTTGACAGAAGAGGCTGGTGATCCAGGGATGTTTGTCTTGATGGGGGAGGCAGAGGTGATGGACCAGACAGATTTCAGTGGAGAGGCATTGGGCGTGTTGGAAGATGAACTGGAGAGGGAGCCAAACCCAGTCTTGGCTTGGTTAGGGACGGCGACAGGAACAGCCGACCACGCCTGATAAGATCTCGTTGAAAAGACAGGTTTGTAAGGGAAGCTAGAAGGCTGTGTTCTCGGCGTGCTTCGATCAGTTGTTTCTTGAACAAATAAGTTAAATCAAAAGTAACAAAAATTGTAACGTAAAATTGAACGAAAAGTAATTTGAAATAAAACAGAAAAACCAGAAAGAGAAAGTTGAGTAAGTCAGTAACAGAATTGATTGAATAAAGTAGAATAGCTTTAGCTGTTTGTGAATTTATATCAACAAATGGTAATCTATTAAAGATAAAGTATAGTAAGATAAAGTCTATTAAACAATGAGCATCTAAAATCAGTGAAACATGACAGAAGACTTGATAAACAATGGTGTATGTGCAGCAACAGAAATGCTTGACATGAAGGTGGACAGAATGACATGATCACCAAAATAATGACACAAATATTCCAATGAATTTCGATGCAATCGTACTTGCCTATTTGCCATAGTGCCTTTTACTGTACAATTTTGCTCAGAAACGATTGTGTCAACTCTAGTATTATATGCCAGAAATGACCCCACAAGTGTAAACTCGCTGATAAAGGCAAACTTCACGTTATTTGCTTGGTCATAAATTCTAATATTAGGTTGCACTTTACAAGAAAGGTACATTTAGCCATATCTTATAAAGTTTTAAACTCGCATGTAATGGGTTTTCAATAAATATTTGTAAAATCTGGCCCCTTAGCCAACTAACTGTGTGAATCAATAAGGGTTGTTAAAACTTCTTCTTCTAAAATGCACACGATAAATAAAACAACAACTTCAAAAAAATGTGTACCTTCTTAATTATACAATAAACAAATATGGGGATATCATATCCCATTACCTTTTGAAATAGCATAAGTGAAATAACATTTCACAGTAGGATATCAAGGGGGTGGGTAAGCTAACCGTGAAGTGCAACCCAGTAGCACAACAACTTCAAATAATCATGAAGCCATCTGTGAAATGGCCACTAAAAGAATGAAAAAACACCCCAAAAGGTTTTTTATTTAACATGAGTTGAAAACATGGTTGTTGTATTTTTTCCAAATGATGAATGAACAAATGGATGTTCCCCAAAAAAGAAACAGCAACACTTCAGCCACAATAGAGACAGTTGGACAAAATGAAGGGTTGGGCAAAGGAAAACACAGAGTTGACCATGCAAATGTGTCAATGGATGGCGTCTCATAATGAGAGAGGTGACCGGGATGGGATGAGTGATTCTCTATTATGCTCTGTCAGTTTAATATATATATATATATATATATATATATATATATATATATATATATATATATGTGAATATATATCTAATTCATACAGTACATCAAGGGATCATCTGCCACTAAATTAGAATTACGCTAAATCAGTATTCAGTATCAGTTGAAGACTTTAATGGAAACTCACTCGCTGCAGGGTCGGTCAGATAGCTGTATCGCTTACGCAAAGCTAAGGAGGCAAAGGAATGACGTCGGTCTGGCTTTTCAGTCTGCAACAAACAAAAAAGAACAAAAGATGTATGTCTTCTTTACAAATCTTAAATCCAAATTTTCTTGTTTTAATTATTAATAAATGTTGTATTTTTTTGGTATATATATATATATATATATTTAGTTGAAAGGCTCATGTTGAACCGAGTTGGGGTTTGGGTCGGTTGCTTGCATTCCCCATGCTGTTAGTACTAGCACAAGGGAGGGTACAGCAGTAAACATAACTCTATGATCCCCTCGATACGACTAAGGGACCATCTCTGCTTCCCCAAAAGGGGGGGGGGGGGGCACATTGCAAAGACACTAGAGCTAAAAGTTTTTATTGCTATGGTATACTTGCGCTTGAACGAGTTCATCCTCGCAGAGTGAGTGCGTCCGAGTATGTTTACATTTGTTCAGGTTTAAATGATGACGCTTAGCTTAGCATGTCGTCCTTTCTACTGATCTGTTGGGAGGACTGGTCGGAACTATGAGTTTCATAATGTAACTGTAAGAGACGTACGCTGGAGAGAAAGGGAACCTATCCACCTGTGGTTCTCCGTTTTTGGAAGATGATCAATGGAAATGGTGATTCAAAATAAAATAGAACTGTTCCCTTTTCATAAAAAAAAAAAGTCCTTCTGGAGTTCTGACCATGCAATTAAGGGGCAGCTAAACGCATGCTGGGGAAAATGCTTCAAAAAGTAGAAAACTAAGAATATTAAGCTGTCAAAAAATATATATAATTCCGTCTACGAAACTTCCTGTAGGTCAGTAGATAGCATGGAGACATGGTGAATTTCTGCTTCACACGATTATGGAAAGGGAGATAAAAAAAAATGAACATAAAATATAAAGCGAAGAGTTGATGTAAAAAAAGTCGATCTTCATAATAGGGTATGCGGACGATAACAATTTGCTTGAATCGAAATCAAATCAAAAAAAAAGGGACTTAATAATTGCCACGTCCACCAATGCAGCGAATGAACGAGGTCACTTTCCAGCAGCGGGGCTCAGCTGTGTGCGGAAAAAACATCTGCGGCAAGAAGCCTCGACACGGCGCCGGCACATAGAGAAACATTCTGTCGACGCCACACACGTTACTCATCACTGAAGCCAATAGGAAGCATAATAAGCATGACGGAGAGAGAGGGAGCAGTGTGTGTACGATGATGAAGAATCAATTTACCTCATCATCGGGATCAGACTCCACATCCTGTGGGGGGGAGGAGGGTGGGGAGTTCCCAAGATGCATTGCATAGGAGAGGAGAGAGGTGACAGAATGGAGAGAGCAGGGGTGGTTACAGTGAAGCGTGGAGGAGAGGGGGGGGGAGGAGGAGGAGGAGGAGGAGGAGGAGGAGGATGGGTAAAACAAATTCAGGGGATTAAAATGGAGCAGCAGAAGAGGCAAAAAATCTGGGAAAATAACTATGAGATTAATCAGTCGGTCGACAAGCAAAGAAACCACAGAGCAACGCAACGTCAGGAGCAAAACAACGAAAGCGACAGCGACGGAGTCACGTCAATTCTCGTGATCGACCAACACACACACACACACACACACACACACCACCATGAAAACTAAAAAAAACAAACAAACAAACCGACAAACAAACAAAGAGGTGCAGTCCTGGACATGGCTCCTTAGCGTGTGCGGCTAGCCGTGTGTGTGTATATACGTTGTGGGGTCTCGTGACTGGCACAGGGCTTAAAGACAGAGAAAAGACACGAGCAGCAGGCCGGCACGTTCTAGAAACCGAATGGAGTTCACCCGTGCCCTCGCTTGGCACGGCGGCTCACAATGCCTGCGCTCATTTTTTGGCGTTCATTTACATGAAGTGATGACGTGATTATGGCTGTGATCGGGAGTCATTCAAATGACTGCGGCCTTACCTTCCTGTGGGTTGGCAGTGTGATATTCAAATTGCATATGGACGTCTGGGGAACGCCCTTGGTGCTCTTGGGCTCGTTCAGAAACGACAGCCGGCCACAGGGCTCCTGGCCGATGTCTCTGATCTGTGGGTTTGGACCAGAAGCACAAGCACGTCGTCAGCCCCTTTTTTCCCGAAGCCATCCTGAAGCGTCCGAATAAACGCACGAATCCTGTCCGTGGTCTCGCGATATTGAACGAGGTGCAGGCAAGGCAAGGGGGCGCAGCAGCCCTGGTGGTGCATTTTGGAGGACGAAACGTTCTCTCGGTGTAATCACATCAATGGCGGGAGTTTGGTTCTTTCATACCAGCGATCTCTACGCTTCCTCTGGTTTGAAAACGCATGAACGCATGCCAATGATATGATTGCATCTCCCTCTGCCAGGGGTGAGGGAGATGGGGGGGGTAACAAGAAGAGAGCCGTACCTTAACGTTGAAGGGCAGTCGGTTCTCCTTGAAGGAGTAGAAGTTGAAGACCAACTGATGGCCACTCTTGGTCAAGGGAGACAGGTTGCCATAGCAATCGGCAAAGATGGGCTTGCCCTCTAGAACCTATGGAAGGGGAGAGGTAACAACTCGCTGAGTACAGGAGATTATAGGAGAGGGCGGTTGTTGCCGATAATTACCTTACCCTTTTGCCGTCAAGTATAGAATAAAACACTCTCAGTGATCTCAGAAACGACAGAAAACATGAGCAGCTAGTTATTTCCTAGTCTTCACCTATACTTATACTTGATCACATATTATCAGTGGTTTGCAGTATTCCAATCCTATTTTTGTATAACAACCGTTTCTTTTTTAAATTCTACTGTTTTATTATTTGATAATGGACTTTTGTCTCTTGATACATATGCGGTATTTATATTAACAATTCTATTGTCTCTTAAGTATGCATCTCATATCTTAATTGTATTTGCAAATTGTTAGTGGGTTGTTACATTGATACAGTCGAGGATGCGACAAAAATGGGGTATTCCTGTGGCCTACTTGTTTTGTCTATGTGTGCACACACTGGAAACTTGAAACTAAAGCCCAAAAGCTAAAAGCATGGCGCGCGCACCTCGATGTCCTTGCTCCGGGCCACCTCCTCAAAGTTCTCCTGCTGCTCCAGGGTCTTGTCCACCTTGTCGTCCGTCATGCAGAAGCAGCGCAGCCGCGACTCCACGGGGTCGTTCATCTTGGCGAACACCACAAACTTGGCCAGGTACGGCACGCAGATCAGCTCCCGGTATAACTGAGACGCTAAGCTCACCGTCTCAGGAATCTGGTGACAGTCTGCGAGCCAGAACCTGCAGAGCAGAGGCAGGCGGGGGTGGGGGGGGGGGGGAGAGAGGAGGAGGAGGAGTAGAGGAGAGAGGAGGGGAGAGGGGAGAGGAGGGAGGAGGGAGGAGGGAGGAGGAGAGAGGAGAGAGGAGAGAGGAGAGAGGGGAGAGGTAGGGGGGAGGATGGGAAGGATCATAGGAGAGAGGAGGAGTAGAGGAGAGGGGAGGGGAGAGAGGAGAGAGGAGAGAGGAGAGAAGAGAGGTAGGGAGGAGGACGGGGAGGATGATGGGAGAGAGGAGGAGGGGAGAGGAGAGAGAGGAGGAGGAGGGGAGAGAGGAGAGAGGAGGGGAGAGGGGAGAGAGGAGGAGGAGGGGAGAGAGGAGAGAGGAGGGGAGAGGGAGAGAGGAGAGGTAGGGGGGATGATGATGGGAGAGAGGAGGAGGGGA
>NW_028179708.1:0-1000 GCF_964030765.1 Micromesistius poutassou | reverse complement strand
GGCAATACTGTACTACTGTGCTCATTGAGCTGTACTGTACCGTATGAAAAACTGTAAATGTTCAAAATTCATTTAATGAGGGTTGAATTTGAAAAGTCAAACTCAAACAATGTCTCTGGCTCTTGAACAACAAACTTAAAGGTAGGTTTCCTTCAGTCCAACAATATCATTTTCACAGAACAAACAAAATCTTACTTTCAGTTCATTCAACAATACATATGATCTTCAGCCCAGTAACAGAGAAACTCAATCCACAGGTAAGTAAGTTTCAGTACAATTCCCAAGGCCAGAATCACAGGTACGTTTTCAGTGAATGCTCCACACAGCAGAGTCCAGTCAAGAACAAGAGTGCATGAAGCTGAGTGTATGTGTCTCCCCAAACTCCACCCTCATACTGAGAGTTTCTGCCTCTCAAAAAGCCCTCTAGCTCAGCTGTTTTCAAAGAAGGGGCCGGGGGCCCCTGGGGGGCCACGACATGATAGGGGGGGCGGCAGCAGGTTGTCAGGAAAAGTATACAGTAGAACAAAATAAATCATTGAATAACTAATGTATACCAAAATGAAGAAAAACAAGCTAAATAATATTCCCATTAGTTAAGAACTGCATTATATTAATCTATTGCACCTAACATTACAACTATTATCGTTATTTTATACATCCCTGTTATACACCCCTGCCCTGGCTCATTGGCCTCTTGGGATGTCACACTACACAGTCATCTCTACTGTGTTAACCTATTAAAGTGTAGCAGATGGGGTATTGCCACAGTCTTGTAGGGATTAAACCTCTACGCTAACCTAGGGAGGACTGAGCAGGACAGGATCTGACTCCCCCTTGCCCAATGCCTAGTAGGATTAGTGCTGTCGTGTGGCAGCAGGTGGTTTCCTAGATAGATAGATAGATAGATACTTTATTAATCCCCAAGGGGATATTCAAGGGACATTCCTATTTAGCAGTCACTTGCTAGAGTGAGCTTCAGGATCTGCAGATTGTCAGGGTG
>NW_028179709.1:2500-6140 GCF_964030765.1 Micromesistius poutassou | reverse complement strand
CTACTCTTTCCCTGAAGCATTTCCCGGCATTACGTCACGTTCTATTCAACGCATTAAATCATTCTCCATCGTCACTTAGAGAGAAACCCTGCACTCTATCTCATCGCTAATTTTATATTAAATGGTTGAATGATTTAAACCCTTCTCTGCTGTTTCCTGTTTTTTACTGGAATCAAACAGGGATTATACTAAAAGCCCCCCACACCCACTCTTCCCTGTCTGTGTACACCGCCACATTAAAAGCCTCTTTGTATCCCGACAGTTAATGTCAACATAATTTCAGCTTGTTATGGTGAAACCCCATCGCCCAGAGCTCACCACGAAAAAACCATCCGACCACAATATTCCCCAGAACCCACGACGATAAGTAAGGAGGAGAAAGTAGTGAGTGTGTGGGTTTGATGCTCGTGGGAGTCCTGGATTATGTTAATGTACCCTTAAATATCCCCCTTTATTTAATTCAACTACTGGCAAAGAGCCAGGTGTCAGTGTGCTAAAGGTACTGTTTATGTAAGACAAATAGGTGATAAAAAAACATTGTATTTGGTGATGAACGAGAAATGGCTTTAAAACAGGCTTTAAATCGGTCGGTTGGTGGTTCTGATGGGTTAGTTGGTTAGTTGGTTGATATTTTGGGTTGGCTGGTTGGTTGGTCGGTTGGTTGGTGGTTTTGATGGGTTAGTTCCTTAGTTGGTTGATATATGTAAGTAGGCTGATATGTTGGGTTGGCTGGTTGGTTGGATGGTCGGTTGGTTGGTGGTTGGTGGGTTAGTGTGTTAGTTGGTTGATATGTTGGGTTGGTCGGTCGGTTGGTTTGTGGTTCTATTGGGTTAGTTTGTTAGTTGGCTGATATGTTGGGTTGGCTCGGAGCGTTCTAAATGATGAATTGTCCCGTACAGAAGCAGGCGCAGTCAACAAGAGCAGATATTCTCACAGAGCATTTCAGAATATATATATATATATATATATATTCATACAATAATTAAAAGCTTATTCAGGGTGTGTGCATGTAGACACAAACTCTTTCCGGTGTGTAATAAAAGGGAGACCACACAGCAAGATCATTCAGATATTTTATGATAGAACCTGATCTATGGTTCCCTTGAGTCCCATTGCTATCGGCTCATCAATTACTCTCTCAATTCATAGTACAGATAAATTACAATCATTACTCAATGCAGACATGTTGACCCCATCGCTTTTGGTTCCAGGGAGTACAGGTTGATACTTGTAATTGTGTTCTCCCTTCCTCTCTCTCTGTCTCCTTCTCTGTCTGACACACAAACACACACACACACACACACACACACACACACACACACACACACACACACACACACCTCCTAATCATTGTCGACCATTCCCAGCTTCATCACAGGTCAACCTCAGTCACCCCCTTCTCTCTTCCTCACTGCTTCTCAGATTACGTTCATTTTTCATGTTTCAACATCCCCAGCCCCCCCGCCGCCCCGCCCCCCCCACCCCCCCCCCCGGCTCCTCTCCGATCTGTCTCTGGATTTCTCTGGTCTTCCCACATAGATCTGCTAATTCTCTCTCTGCCGGAGCACAGAGTGGAGGGGATTCTTCCCTTTTGATTTTGAGACACTAACCCTTACCTAAGGGGACGGGAATGGGGGGGGGCGCTTGCCCTTAGAACAATCGGATTGGTTCCTCCAATCTGGGTCTCAACACATATTAGCCCTCTGTAGTTTCTTATCTGCCTCGCTGATGTCATTGAGAGGAAGATTTCGGTAGAAGGAAGCCTGTGAGGGTGTGACTTTGAGCATCATTGATCTTTGTGTTCTCTGAACTTTGAATAAACGCTGTGTCTTCTCCAGACAGCGGACGGCCGCCATCTGGAGATCGTTGTTTTCCTTTGATTGACGTGAACTAACGCTCTCTGGTTCCGAGTGCGTACGTTTGTCTGGAACTATTCTTGAACACAATATTGTGTTTTTCCTCCAAGCTCAGAGCGTTGGTGCTGTGCGTCTCTGGGTTCCAGTGAAACGCCAGGCCACCTTCTCATAGCGGGAGAAGTAAGTGAGTCTGAAACTAAATAAATGAACAGGATCCTGTAAAAGGCCTGTTAGCCTTTAAAAGGGATTTGGGCTGCTGCCATCGAGGGGAGGCAGCGAGGTCTGGTTCAGCTTCTACATCCAGGCCTGCTCAGCAGCACATCGGGTCTCGTATTGCATGGGACAAGAAACCATTGGGGTGCACTGGCCTGGAACCGTTTGGACTTGGTGTCCGTGTGTGTGTGTTTGTGTGTGTGTGTGTGTGTGTGTGTGTGTGTGTGTGTGTGTTTACGTGTGTGTGTGTGTGTGTGTGTGTGTGTGTGTGTGTGGTCTAAAGCAGTCAAGAGACAGGAGAAAGAGAGAGCAGAGGCAGGACTAAACCTGCTCTCTGTTATATGATCTGTGTGTGTGTGTGTGTGTGTGTGTGTGTGTGTGTGTGTGTGTGTGTGTGTGTGTGTGTGTGTGTGTGTGTGGTCAGAGGGGCTCTTCAGTCAGGATAAATCATATCCATGCTAGCATCCATTTGAATCTTTGTGATCTAAATCAAGGTGCACTCGTGTAGGGCTGGAGATGAGAAGAAATAGGAAAAAACAGCAGACACACACACACACACACACTCACTTACTCACCCACCCACTATCACATACACACACACACACACAAATACACACACACTCACACACACAAACTAAACCCAAAATGTACACCATACAGAAGAGCTATGGCAAACCTCAGTCATTAATTCCATTTCATTTTCCATATACCGTGCTAGCAGTAGTATTAGACATTCTAAGTTCCATTTCCAAACACACAGCACTCTGTCTGTGACTAATATATAAAAACTGGCTTCATTTGAACATTATAAACAGTCATGAAAAGAGGGGGAAGTCTAGCCTGATGCGGGAAATGAAGACATGTCATTCTCGGGAAGGCCTGAAGTCTGGCCTGACGTCATCAAGTCTGGCCTGAGACCACAGCCGCTGGACAGAGATGCACATTAGCGCTTTATTACTTCATTCTTAGCTAGCTATTACTATTACTACTTGTTAGTAGTAATTACACATTTCTTAAGCAATGTAACAACCTGTAACAGGATGTCCTTAATAAGTACTGACATTATGGAACAGCTTAGCCCTGACCGTCCCCGAGAGTGGAACTCACCCTCTCACCTTCTCCTAACCTTAACCCCTGACCCTCAACACACTGTGCAGTAACACACTGTTCCATAACGTTGCTAAACATTACACGCTATAACATGGTGTAACATCGCTAAAGACACAGTACTGACTTGGGTTATAACACTGTCACACTGTAAAGTAAGGTGTAACCAAAGATTGAAACATCGCTGCTATGGAAGTAGAGCGACCATCACAATGCCAGTTGACTAGAACCATGGCTGTGAGATCTCACTTAAATCACTCATTTGCCATTTCACCTACGATGGTGTTTCCTTGAAATAGTATTGGAGAATATTGTGGCTTGCAACATTCAAAATGAGAAGCCATTCTTATGTGCAAATGGGTGTGTGTTGTTCCTAAGGGGTGTGTGTTGTCACAATCAGTGGGTGGCACTACAATGGAATACTACACTCACAAAGGAGATGGTGTAAGTGTATTCAGATTCAG
>NW_028179710.1:10000-17211 GCF_964030765.1 Micromesistius poutassou | reverse complement strand
GTATTGGTCATTGTCATTCCAAATAAATGAATTAAATGTGTGTGTGTGTGTGTGTGTGTGTGTGTGTGTGTGTGTGTGTGTGTGTGTGTGTGTGTGTGTGTGTGTGTGTGTGTGTGTGTGTGTGTGTGTGTGTGTGAGCGCGCATTTGTGTGCATGATGCTATTCTCCTTTTAGTCAACAGCTACCACTGAGTCCGAGGATTATTAGCATTAGCGTAGGGGAGCTACGCTACTAGCTACCAGTGAGAGTAGCTGAGTAACGTAGCTGGTGTTAGCGCATGCCCATATTTGGGCGTGACGACGTAAATAGCCCGCCAGTGAGCAAGGAGGGCGATACGTTAGCATCAGCACCCTGAGCCACATCGCTTCCTGTCCACTTGGCTTCGATCGGCCCCCGGCCCGACGCAGCCAAGGTCAAGCAGGTGACCTATCGGTAAACGGGCCGCGCGTGCCAATAAAAGCCTGGGAGTATAAATCACACAGGAGCCCTCACTCTCCCCGAGGTTCAATGCTTGAAAGGGCACCCAGACACCCTCCCCCGCTGAAATACCGCCAGGACATATTTCCGCCTGAACCCACCCAAAGTTTAATGGTGGCCTCAGTGAGGTCACCCTGCCCTGCATAAGTGAAATCTGTCGATATCCCATTACAGGCTTTTTGGACGGCGGCGGCGGTGGAAGGCAGGCATCTGTCAGATGCATATTTCAGCCTAAATTCAGTTAGCCGGCCGTAAGTAATGCCTTACGTTATCGCCACTTTATTTCCCAGTGTACACGGCGGCGGGAACATCTGTTTCTCTATTAAACGAGAGATGAAATATTAATCTGATCGCCGCCGCCCCGGTGAGTCAATCACAGGCCGACAGCAGTGACAGCTGCGTCGGAACAAATACCAGCATGTCAGGTTGTCTGCCTGTCTCCGGGACAACGCTCGTCCCGCGCCAACACTGGAGCCCAAAAAAAAACAACACAGCTTTTGGTTCGCTCTGGTCTGATCCACGACCGGACCGGGGTGGGTGTGTGTGTGTGTGTGTGTGTGTGTGTGTGTGTGTGTGTGTGTGTCTTAGAGCGATTTGAATACTATCAGGTGTACAGACAGATGCAGTGTTGTGTTTTCATCACTGGCGTGTCTGTGCTCGGAGAGCGGGAGGCAACCCAACGAGTGAACAATAATAATATATAGTTTGTGAACAATTTTCCGTTGATGAAAAAAAAAAAAAAAAAAAAACCTGCCCGTCTGCACTTGCTCCGGAACGCGGCCATGTATCATCGCGGCGGCGCCGTGACAGATGTGCATAATCAATAGAATTTAGTGTGTTTTCTGGGGCCAGGCCGCTGAACAGCCCTGTCAGTTTACAAATCTCTGGATGGGATAAACAGGCATCGGACGTGGAGGAGGCAGAGATACACAGGCATGTCAGACACACAAACACACTCTCACACACTCTCAAACACACACACACACACACACGCACACACGCACGCACACACGCACACACGCACGCACGCACGCACACACACACACACACACACACACACACACACACACACGCACACACGCACACACGCACGCACGCACGCACACACGCACGCACGCACGCACACACACACACACACACACACACACACACACACACACACACACACACATCCATATTTATACCGTGGAAGTATCAACATAATTCTCCATTAAATAATGCAAGGTTTGAGTTACTTAATGGAGTCCCCCCCCTGATCGATTTGGGGTCAACTCTCGAAAACAGCGAACGGTGAAGAGAGTAGCGGCCGCCATTTTACGTGCGCCCGCGCATCGCTCCCCGACGAGCTAATGCGTCAGCCCACTCAACACCTTCATTGAACAAACCGAGATCCATACGATGCAATTAGGGCCCTCTAAACAGCCCTGGAGAATTCTTGAGGGGCTCACTGTCTGTCAATAGCAGACTCAAGTGCTTTGCGTCGATGCACTGCGTTTTAAGGGTCTAATGTTTTGAACCACTCCGCCGCGGTTGAGGGCCGTGACGACGGCTACCGCGCCGCCGCCGCCGCCGCCGGCGTGTTCGAGCTACCGCTAAAGGACGGCTAGCTCGCCTTGGCGTCCGTCGAGTGCCGCGCATTTTTTTCCCGGATTCCTGGTTTAATTGAAAGCACTTCATTGGGTTCTCATCGAGGGGAATGTGCACCTTTGCCATTCGGGTATGTACAAGAAATCCCGCGTTTCAGTGGTGTGCTTAGTGTTATCATTATTTTTTTTTTTTTTGCATTTCCAGAAGGCTACGGTATGTGTTTTGCCGCTCGTCGTTTGCGTGGGCCTCGCGTCCTCGCCGTGTGTTCAAGGTAAACAACCCATCGGCGCAGTTTGTCCTTCTACCGTTCCCTCATGACGCGCCACCGTGTCCGACTTAGCAACGACACAAACAAGTCAATAGAATACCGTGGTCCCGTTTGAGGCGGAGACGCCCCGGACATTAGCATACACAGGTTGTCACCGTGGCAAATGAATGACAAGACTTTCATCTCGCGGTGTGTCAGGCCCACTTAGCCGTGACGCGGGCCTCAGTGCCGGCGGCGGTGTGAGCGCGGCGCGTGGCTGTAGCCCTGCCGCACACGGCTTACCTAATAAATGGAATAGTATCGATGGCAGAATCCTTCCTAGCGTCGCCACGGCAATGTCAGGAGAGCCAGCGGTACAGCCACTGAGGCCGGTCGACAACAATGTATACGTTTGTATGACGGCCGCCCGCCGTTGTGCATTGACCTCTTCCTTTCTTCCCTCCCTTCGTTTCCTGTCCTCTTATTTCTTTCTTTCTTTCTTTCTTTCTTTCTTTCGTTCTTATTCTGTTTCTTTTTCATCTTTGTCAGTTTTTTTTTCCTTTTCTTCCTTCCTTCCTTTCTTTCTTTCTTTCTTTCTTTCTTTCTTGAAACTGTTCTTTTTTCTTCTTTACTGTCTTTCACTCTCTCTCTATTTCTTTCTGTCATTGTTTTCCTTTCATCCTAATTAATTTATACCTTTCTTGGGTATTTTGTTGTTTTATTTCCTTCATTAACTCTCTCTCTCTCTCTCTCTCTCTCTCTCTCTCTCTCTCTCTCTCTCTCTCTCTCTCTCTCTCTCTCTTTCATTTTCTTCCTCTCGGTTATGAACCTCCTTGCCGCCTCTCGTCCGTCTCACACATCATGACCCCCTGCCCCCCGTGCCCCCCCGTGCCCGACCACACACAGCCCAGCCCTGTCTGAGTGTGTGCTGACGTTCAGAGGTGTAATCCTGCAGCTGCTGCGGTCGACTATGGCTAACCCTCCGTGTCCGACAGCCCCCCTTACCCTGTCGCCGGTCAGAAGGATCACCGGCCTGCCCCCTGTCGGAAAGTGTTTAATCCTCATTAAAAGAGGTCTGATCGCTCCTGTTGTTACAGAAGGAGAATTAAACAGATTAATATTTAATGAGAATTCTTCCTGCTGGCGGCGATCTCACCAAGTCGCCCGTGATCCAGAACGCGACGCCGCCGTCCCCGTATCGCGGTTAAAATGGATGACATTTTGATTCCCCCGGTAATGAAATCATCACTGGTATACTACTGGCATTTAAATTCTGATTAAATTGAATATGTCTATTTTTTTATATATATATATAAATTACCTCAAACATCTCACTTCTCGCATCTCTCAGCCCTAATTCTTCATCCCCCCGCACAACTCCCTGAAACCCTGCGTTGGCAAGATTCAGACCCCCCCATCACCCCCAAAAATGGAGACGAAGAGAAGACGCGTTTATCAAATTCCTCCGTTAATCTGATGTGTGCGTGTGTGTGTGTGTGTGCCTTTTGTCTGTGTCGGTGTGTGTGTTAGTGTGTGTGTGTGTGTGTGTGTGTGTGTGTGTGTGTGTGCGTGTGTGTGTGTGTGTGTGTGTGTGTGTGCGTGTGCGTGTGCGTGCATGTGTGTGTGTGTGTGTGTGCGTGCAGGCCCCTTGATTAAAGCGTTTCTGTGTGCGGACCTCACAGATGCTCAAAGTGCAGACTGTACAGAAACGCTGCGCTGATACAGATGTGATGAGTACCTCGTCCGGCGCTGGCGCCCGACAGGTCGTGAACACCTATCTCTGTCTCGGAAGACGAATAACGGATACCTTAGCATCCCACCAATCACGGTCCTCGACTCCCACGGGCGATCCTGATCAATGGGCACGTTTGCAGCATTAGCATTCCTCCCAGATTATTGTTCCATTTTAGCATGCTTTAGTACGTTAGCATACCTAGCATGTATGCTAGTGTCCCGCCATAGCATACCTCCCCGTCGTCCTGTTTTAGCATGCTAAGCTAGCTCTCAGGGGAAAGGTTCTGGGTGTGAACCCCAGTGTGTGCAGTCCACATGATGGTGCCTACATCTATGAGGCCTTAGCCCTCATACCTGCTCCTTGATGACAAACATGGCTTGTAGGTAGAATCGGATGATAGCAAAATAACTTATTAGTAATGAGGAAACATAACAAAATATCAAAATTGCACTAAAAAAATGAAGATGAGTTGGTGTGTAACTCATGTTCCACTAGATAATGGATAACTTAGAGGCAGGGCCTGGGTTTTACTTGCAGACGACATGACACAGAGCGAGACCGGTGTTTGTTTATACTTTCCCCCTCAGACAAACATTTCAGGCCAATTATTCAGCCGGATGACTCCTCCCCAACCCCGATCCAAGCCTGTCCACGCTGTAAAGATCCACTGTCTTCTGCCGCTGATGGATGGTAATCACATTGTGTTTGACTGGCACCGCCGCCCCTAGCCAGGGGTTTCAGACCCAAAAAGCAATTTCCACAAGTGCGTCTCAATAGCCTGCTCCAGGCACCTCCTCATTCATCCCCCTCCTCCATCACCACCTCCATCACCTCCACCACCTCCCCCATCTCCTCCTCCCTCCTCCGTCCCCCTCCTCCACCACCACCTCCGTCACCTCCACCACCAACCCCATCTCCTCCTCCCTCCTTCGTCTCCTCCTCAACGAGCACTGTCTCTTCATCCCAGCTTATTGTCCTCATCCACCTTCCCCATCCTCTCCTCCGCCGACCCGTCTCCTCCTCAACTCCCTCCCTCTCCTCCTACCACCTACAGTTCCTCCTCCACCATCTCCGACTCCTTCCCTTTCCTCCGCCTCCTCCTATTCTTTGTTCTCCTTCGTCCTTCTCCTCTTCCTGCGTCACCTCTCTCTCCACCCCTCCCTTCCTCCTCTCCCCCTTCCTCCATGTCACTGATCCTCCTTTCCCCTTCCTCGTCTCCTTCCTCCTTCTGTCTGACCCCACCGTACCCCTCCCCCACCCACATCGTCCTCGCTGGACACCAATATGAAATTGGTGCCTTCACCACCAGGGGAACACCCCCACCCCACCGGAGTAAAGTAGACGATGGCTAATTAATGGCGGTGGTGGGGGATATTGGCGGGGGTTGAGGGCGGGGGCGCTGGACGCTGACATGGCCGTTGTGGCCGTCTGTGTGTTATGGACTTCCTCCACGGAGTGATGCTGGTGGCAATACTCATTTAGCACGCCACTGCAAACCTGCTCTGTGTGTCATCGCTCTCCGGCCTCTCGTTCCTCGTGCAGTGATAGGGTGTGTTCCTGTGTGTGTGTTTGTCTGTGTGTGAGTGTGTGAGTGTGAGAGAGTGTGTGCGTGTTTCTGTGTGTGTGTGTGTGTGTGTGTGTGTGTGTGCGTGTGTGGGTGGGTGGGTGGGTGGGTGGACGGGTGGGTGAGTATGTGTGTGTGTTTGTGTGTGTGTGTGTGTGTGTGTGTGTGTGTGTGTGTGTGTGTGTGTGTGTGTGTTTCCATTTTCGGCAAGAGTCAGTGTTTCTGGTTCATTCTTCATCATCCGTTCTCGTTTGTTCCCGGGATCACGTGTGAATTTGAAAAATC
Organism: Micromesistius poutassou; assembly: GCF_964030765.1. NCBI lineage: Eukaryota > Metazoa > Chordata > Actinopteri > Gadiformes > Gadidae > Micromesistius > Micromesistius poutassou. The sequence continues at coordinate 11,316 of NW_028179710.1, read as the reverse complement.
TAGCGGCCTTCGGATGAACGCATCAGAAAGAAGTCTTCAGGCTTTGAGTGTTACTCGTTGACGGAAGGGGATGTGGGGGTGGGATGTGGCGGGGGGGGGGGGTGGGGGGGGGCAACCATCACTGGGCGGAAGTGGCGGTTGGTACCCGCGGTCACCGGCGTGCAGCGCGGCGGCGGGCCTGATGACAACGAGGAGGCGAGGGGAGTAGATTAGAGGGTTGTGCCCTCAAACATCACTGCCTCCCGCTATTATTCTGAAAATATAGATCCCCACCGCCCGGGGTCACCGGGAGGGCACCGCCAAGACGGGGGTGGGGAGCGCGAGGAAGAGACAAAGAAGAAGAGGAAGAGGAAGCGGCAGGCGTCTCCCGCCCGTCTCCAGCGGCGTCTCCGGGAAGCCTTTGAAATTCTAATGTGAGGTGAGATGGATGTGGAGCGGGTGACACAGCGAGCAGCTTAAAAACGGATGCATTACGCCAGCACTCGCTGCTCCCTCCAAAGCGACAACAGATTGCTTTAATGCCGACGGAGTCCCTCGGTTGGGACTTTTTGTTGTGGTGGTTTCTTTGTTAAGTGGCAATCCCCCTGCGGCCCGGGCTAAGGAGCCACAGCCCCCCCCCCCCCCCCCCACACTCTCTCGTCATTTAGGGGTCTGATCCACCATAAGCAAAAGCCAAACACTAGCGTCAGCACTCGCCCTTCCTCCACCGCCGGCTAACAACGTTAGCGGCGCTAACATCACAACTGTTAACGGCGTTATTACAATGACGCCGTCATTAGCAGCCGTTGTCATTAGCGCCCGTTGACAGTGTCATTAGCCGCAACACCTCTCCGCCTCCGACGCCATCCGTTACCACGCTAACATCACCGGCACCGCGACCAACACCACCACTATTACCACAAATGGCATCATTAGCAACTATTGACTTTAGCAACGGTTGACACGGCCATTAGCATCACCATTACCAATCAACACCATTATTAGCATGAGCAAAGGAAGAAGCAACCTTAGCATTGACGATAGCGACCCTGTACGCTACCATTAGCAACCAAACTATTCTTTAAAAGCACTACTGTTAAAACCAGTACTACCAGAACAATGTAACTAGCAATGATTGACCACATGCTAATGACACAGCCATAATACCACAGTCATCCAAAAAGATCAAAAAGGCTAACGCTAGCTGTATCAGTATCAACCATCAACAGCCACAACACAATCAACACCATCCCCACTAATCACTTAAATCAATTGGCGTTCCCTTGAAGGATTAGTGAACCAAACATTGTTATATTTACACAATCCATATTTTATAA
>NW_028179711.1:0-6567 GCF_964030765.1 Micromesistius poutassou | reverse complement strand
GAGAGAGAGAGAGAGAGAGAGAAGAGAGAGAGAGAGAGAGAGAGAGAGAGAGAGAGAGAGAGAGAGAGAGAGAGAGAGAGAGAGAGAGAGAGAGAGAGAGAGAGAGAGAGAGAGAGAGAGAGAGATGTTCCCGAGGTCATTCTCCTGCTTATCCCGACCCGTCCCAGCCCTGAAGGCGATGCGGTCGTGGCGTTGTCGTTTTGGATCAGCGTACACCTCGTCGATCCTGAAACCCTGACGCACGGCGACCAGGAAGACGAGGAATAATACACACACACACACACACACACACACACACACAGAAGGGGCGAAGGAATTTGAAGAAGAACTTCCTGAGCCGGTACTGACTGACAGCGGTCCACAGCGAGCTGCTTAACGGACCTCTGGAGAATAAGTCCCGCCTCCGAGGCTCCCGGTTCCCTCGGTCAAACGTCTACGGGGGAATAACACGGGGTTTATGAATGATTGTACATGACAAACTCTGTAGGTGGAGGAAGAAGTAAAAGCTGCGTCACGTTTTGAACTACACACTTGTTTCCATCTAGTTTCGACTGGCTTTTTGGATTGTCGGTGCCGTTGAAGTAGTAAACGATTATTAATGCTACTTTAACGGCACCGAAAATCCAAAAAGCCAGTCGAAACTAGATGGAAACATGTGTGTAGTTCAAAACGTGACGCAGCTTTTACTTCTCCGCCACCTACAGATTTCGTTATGTACGATCGTTCATAAACCCAAACATGTTATTCCCCGTAGACATTTGACCGAGGGAACCGGAGCCTCGGAGGCGGGACTTATTCTTCTTCAGAGGTCTGTGGATGGGGGGGCCTGCGGGCCGTCAGCCGGGGCTGGGGTGACCCCCAGGGTCACCGGGCTCCATGGCCGGCCCCCCCGCCCACGCGCAGGAGGCCTCGTTGTTGTTGTCATCAGCTGCTGATGCGTAGCGGGGCGGCTTTTTGTTTGGGGGCCTGGTGGCGTTGGAGTTAGGATGCGCTGGACCGGGAACGCACACGCGAGCGGAAGGGGCCAAACTACACAAACGCACAAACGCACAAACAAGGCAAGTAGACGGAAAAGTCAAAAGTGGCAGACGGACGGTGGGGCGTGAAAAGTGCTGCGCTGTGTCAGTGACACTGAAAGACAGACAGACAGACAGACACATCCTCACTCACGCCCACGTGCATGCCTGCACACGCACACAAATAATCACACACACACACACGCACACACGCACATGCATACGCACACACACACACACACACAATACCAGATAGATAGACCGACGAGCAGACAGACACCCAGGCAGACATGCAGTCAGACAGACAGTGGCAGGACAGGATCCTGTTACATTGTTCCACAAGTCTTTGGTGGATCGCTGCCAGGACTAAAACATAAACACACATTTCTCAGGAGAGTCGTATTGTTGTGTGTGGACGTGCGCGAACAACACAACAGTTTATAGACACTGGCATCGTGGGGGCTACAATCAATATTGCAAGTGTACACAAAGTTAGGTTACAATCGGACAGACACGCACGCACACACACACACACACACACACACACACACACACATGCAAATGCATGCACTGCCTGCACACGCTGCCCTCACCACACGGCTGTGGTAGAAAATGCAGAAGTTGTTTCCTTTTAGGAAAAACATTTTTTTCTTCTTTTCGTGCTTGATTACAGCTTTATTAACGGAGCGGTGCGATGCCTCACGGCCTGCATCCGCCCGCGCCCAGATTGAGATTTCCATGTGTGTGTGTGTGTGTGTGTGTGTGTGTGTGCGCTTGTGCGCGTCACTTTCACCACCAACATCTGAGAACACGGTGGAACAAGTCGTCGCCGGCTGTTGTTCAGTCGTCCCTCCCTCAGATGACTTGCTGAGTGACCACTTGGCTTTGGCCTGGGCTCGTCTCCTTTGTTCCCTCCCTCTCCTCCTCGTGTACTAACCCCCCTCCCCCCCCCCGCCCACCCCCCTCCTCCCCTCCCCCCGTGGCTGACTCTTATTAGTGACCCCCACTTCACACCTCCTCCTCCTCCTCCTCCTCCTCCTCCTAGGGAAGACCTTGGTTTAGAAAGCCCCAGGATCTGTCCACAATGTGAAAGGGCAGGCCCCCCCCCACCCCCCAGCCTCTGAAGACCCTCCCCTTCACCCCACGTCCATAGGATCCACATTCTTTCCCCTTTTGTGGCCCAGTCCTTCATCCTTGTTGTTTAGGCCCAGGACCCCAGAAATAACCTGGGAAATAACGGCGGTATTGTCAGGACCCGGGGAGCCGGCCCTTTTGTCCGCCGCACGTCACGACGCGCCGATTAACATAGCCGGAGTAAAGTCAATATACTTTACTCTCCTCGGACGCGCTTCTCCTTCTGGCTGGGCTATCTCCCCGTCCGTCAGTCTGACGGACCGAGAGAGACCGACGGACGAGTGGGAGCGGACGAGACGGAGGTGGAAAAAGAGAGATAAAGAGAGGCCAACGTGGATTTTCCCTGCGTGTGGTGTCCTGCAGAAGTATGACGATCTGACGTTTCGTGGCGATGATGCTGTAAAGGAACACACCCAGTCTGACATTCAGCTCCCCAGCAGCAGTAACGCCAAAGAATTCCTCACTTCTGCGCTAAAAGGCGTTGCCACCTCATGTCTTTGAGTGGGCGGCAGGATAGTCTCCTAGATTGCAGACTCCCAGCGGAAACTTCCAGGGGTTCAGACTGCGTGCAGGCCTACAGGTCCGGCCCGCTTGCTATGTGATGCATGTCTCATGACAAATATGCAGTGGAAGTCACGTTGGACAAAATGACCAAATGACTCCACTTATGTCAATTTATGTGTTAAAAGATCGGATGCGGACAGCTGATGTGATTTGACGAGACAAGCGAGTGAAAAGGGAGTCTGATTTGTGTGTGCATTGCCATGTTAACCATGTTGATGTTTGTCTCTGGTTTACACTTCCTTGATGACCGATAAATGACTGAAACTGAGCATGATGTTTCTGCAGACAAGGGTGTGTGTGTGTGTGTGTGTGTGTGCGCGTGTGCGTGTGCGCGTGTGTGTGTGTGTGTGTGACAAAAAGGAAAAGAAAAATCGGACTTCCCTTGAGCGGCAGAGAAATAAAAAGCAGAACTCTGCTTTGCTCTCAGACTCGTCGTCAGCTCCTCAGACGCTTGTGAGAGGAAACATCGTGTTGCATTTTATCCCCTCCCCGAGTTCCCCACGGTCAACTATACCTCTGAGGGGCTCAACTGTTCCTCACAGTCATGAGCTCTGGTCGTGCCCCCCCCCGGACCCTTTCTGTCCAACACTTCATCCCACTCAATGGGACCAGGAGTGTTGGGATAGTCGGCTTGTGTGCGATTGTGATGTTGTCACATGTTGTTGTCGTTTTTTTTTTTATTGGACATGACCACCATTGTGTACAGCGGGTGAAGGAAAGGCATGCACTCAGCAGATGGCTGAGAGAAACGGTACAAACACAGTCAAGCATATATGACAATTTAAAGAGGTCCAGATCTGTTTAGGAGCTACAGGCTAAATGCAAAATAACAAAACTATTCTTATTGTCTCTCGTTTTCGCAACATGTTCCGTTCCTTATGTGAACTTCTCCTTTGCACTGCATGCGTTTTGGATGAAACAGTGTGTCTGGAAGACTAGAGGTGTGTGTGTGTGTGTGTGTGTGTGTGTGTGTGTGTGTGTGTGTGTGTGTGTGTGTGTGTGTGTGTGAGTGTGTTAGTGTGTGTTAGTGTGTGTGTGAGTGAGTGTATGTGTGTGTATCTTTGTGTGTGTGTGTGCGTGTTTGTGTGTGCATGTGTGTGTGTGCGCGTGTGTGTCGGGGATGGCATCACCTCAACATCTCAAAGAAGGCACAAAAGAAGGCAGAGGGCCTATTTGTTTAACACGTGAGATCACTCCCTTAGAGAGCTGCCATTGTCATGTCAGCGCAGATACCTCGCCCCCTCCACCCCTCCCTCCCTCCATCTCCTCCTCTCCTCCTCTGACATCCCCCCGCCCGTCCCTCTCTTCCTGGGGGGGGGAACGTGGGATGGAAAGTGAGTGTACCGGATGGCATTCGCAGGTAATTCCAAACACAACATTAACAGCACGTGGTGCGACCCGAACGGGCTCCGACTCGCAGGTCAAACGGAGAGCCGGGGCTGTGGCCGCGTCACGTGCGTTGCGTGTCCCAGCCGCAAAAGGAACGGGGAGCGCTTTGAGGTCACGTTGGAGCAGGACGACCTGTGTTTGAGCTAGAGTCCCCCTTGTTGCCGTGACTATATGATCCAGGTTCTTCGGTGAAACAGCGATTGGCTGGTACTACTGTAATTAATGTACTGTATGGTAAATGTAAATGTATATGTATTAGGAAATGCTGCACTGGGGCAGTAGGGATGGTCTCTCTCTCTCTCTCTCTCTCTCTCTCTCTCTCTCTCTCTCTCTCTCTCTCTCTCGCTAATAGACTAGGCTATGAATGATTTGGCAACACTCCAGACCAGTATAATGTTTGCACGATTTTCTCCCTAAACTTCCTGAACATAAAATCCTATGCGCTGTGAATTGGCGGAAGCCCGTGCTAAATATTTAGATACGACAAAAAACAAAACAAAAAAAAAAAAGAGGACACATCAAGATTACAAAGCAGCCCGACCCTGTTTATATCCATTCCATCTGAACAAAAGCTGCACCCTGTTGTGGAATATGTTGTGTAAACTGCCCTGTAACCTCTTCGTAGCCACGGCGCGCATTTGATCTGGCAGGCCAATTACAGCGGAGGTCACAATGGGGCAGAGACCAGCCCGTATCATGTCGATTTTTGAAGCGTAGTCTGTAGGCTTTTGTCCGTCGGAAAGCCCCGTTTACACAGAAAAACGGTCTACACCTGCCGGAGACACAAGAAAGAGACGAGAAAACAAGAATACCCTTTTTTTGCTTTGAGTTCGGAGCTTCGTTCTTTTCTTTCAGGAGGCTTACCACCACCACCACGAGAGCCTCTGTGTCCACTCCCCGCCTTCAGCCTCTTCCATAGGCTGGTGGCAGCCATACCCCCTCCACACACACCTACACACACACACACCTACACACACACACACACACACACACACCCCTGGGCAGGATATTACACAGCAGGGAGGAAAATTCAGATAATCCCGCCATGAGGAGATAAAGCGAAACGTGAGCCGTCACGTGAAGACGGAAAAAACCTCCGTCATGGAGTTTTGAAGTGTGAAAGAGAAACCTATAACTATATATATAGAGAGAGAATAGAGAGATAGAGACAGAGGAGCTATTGGATCAATGGTGAATGAGATTGTGTGTGTGTGTGTGTGTGTGTGTGTGTGTGTGTGTGTGTGTGTGTGTGTGTGTGTGTGTGTGTGTGTGTGTGTGTGTGTGTGTGCGCGAGCGAGCGACTGGGGGCCAATAACCGCTGCACTTCACATCATGTTTTACTCAGTCTGTCCAAACATTCACAACCTGGACCGAGTCTGAGAGAGAGAGAGAGAGAGAGAGAGAGAGAGAGAGAGAGAGAGAGAGAGAGAGAGAGAGAGAGAGAGAGAGAGAGAGAAGACAAGGGGTACAGGGGTGTGTTAAGGAGTAATGTTAAAAACAGAAACCAGATTTTAAGCCCTTTCCACTCTGCTGACACCCAATCAATCAGTCTCTGACCCCCCCCCCCCCCCCCTCCTCCCCACAGACACACACACACACACACATCATAACTGGTCCGTCCTGCAGATACAGGCCCTGTGACACATGGTTTTTGTTTCTGCTCTCCGCTGCTTATGCAACGGCTCATTACAACCGCTAAAACTGAACGCCCAAAAATTGTTACCGCAAAAAGCAGTCGACGGGCGGAGCCCCCCCCCCCCCCCCCGCCGCACCGCAAACTCATTCGTTCGTTCATCGAGGGACATCTCACGTATACATCTCGGTGAGTCGCCGGATGTGAAGTGGCAGCCGGCTAAACTACTTGTGGACGTGTTTATCCAGAGAGGGGGCTGAATTCATCAGCGGCTAACGTAGCCATGGATACGTTACGCCTGCTGCTGCGGCGGCGGCGGTGGTTCACTTTGCACTGAGAGCCCACTTCACTCCAACGTCCACGCTGCCACCGCAGCCCCTCCTCCAGCTCTGATCTACTAGGAGGAGGAGGGGGGGGGGGGGGGGGGGGAAGGGAGGATAATGTCAGTGGAGGAGGACACATTGTCAAAATCATGATCATGAAAAAAAAACCCTGAAGGGACCGTACGGTAATGCTAACGACACAGCTGCCGAGACATGACATCATAACAAACAATAATAAAGTCAGCCAGTTCACACAGGTCACAAACAACCAATGTGTGTGTGTGTGTGTGTGTGTGTGTGTGTGTGTGTGTGTGTGTGTGTGTGTGTGTGTGTGTATGTGTGTGTTTTAACAACTTAACAGCATGTGGCGTGCCAAGCCCTCATCTAAGGCTTCCGAGACGTCTTCCAACCCCCCCACCCCCCCACCTCCCCCCCCCCTCCCCCACCCCCCTCGACGTTTGTGCCAAAGCGTCTTGCCTGTGTATTTATTTTCCTTTTATTTGTAGCC
>NW_028179712.1:57500-88664 GCF_964030765.1 Micromesistius poutassou | reverse complement strand
GTAAACCGCCTCAGTTCTTAGTCCAACGGCCCCCTCTGGTGGCCGAGGAGAGGAACTGCAGGCTGGGATGAGCTTTGCCGTTTCCATTACAGGAATCCATTTCTTTTTTTTTAATTTTGACGGCCACAAATTGAACCTCAGCGAGAAACTAATTTCTTTGGTAGGATCCAGTCTCAGACTTCTCAAAAAAAAACCTAAAAGTGGCGTCACGTTTTACAACCGTTTACACTCAAAAGCCCCTCAGTATGTAGCTCAACACCACCCCCTTGTGGCGGCGGAAAGATACTGCAGGCTGGGTTGAGCGTTACATTCATTCATTTTTCACATTTTTAAAGCCACTTCAAATAGAAACTCAACATCTTATTGTGAAAAGAGGCCCATGAAGACAGAATCAATCCTACAACAACAACTATTGCTTTGGGATCATGAAACCTGTCGGCATTCAATCAAGGCCTCCGATTGGCTAGAACAGGGTTTCTCAACGGGGGCGGCAGCGCCCCCTGGGGGGCGTTCGTAGAACCTAGGGGGGCGCTGGGAACGAACACGGGGGACCTTTCATGGTTTTCAAATATTTTCGGTGCAAAAATAGGATAACTGAAATAAAAAGCCTATCTTCATATGGGTTTCTAACCCCTCTATCGTCACATCTACTTTTTACTTTATGCTCAGTGCCGTCATGATCGCCATGGTAACGCCGATAAACAAATCCACCTCATCTTAGTAGCGTGGTGCTTTCCGAAACTGTTTCGCCCTCCCCTGACTTCCACTGGTTGGTTTGCGGGACATGCAAAGCAAGCGGTGGATGGGGCATTACGCTAAGCAACATGAATCTCATCCATATTACATAGTAAGGCAACACAAGACGTGAATAAAGCTAACTCCGCTTAGCATGCTAATTGTAAACAATAGAACGTGCGCATTACATGTAGACCACTGCAACGTCGCTCATTACGTCTGCGAACCGATAAACACTTAGTTTCATAAGGTACGCACACCAACCGGCACATACACATTTAACACTGATGTTACAGGCGCTTAACTTGTATAGTAACAAACTACTTTAATTACTATTTGGCCGCGAACGAAGCGGATAAAGGCTGCACATGCGCAGCGTTGCTAGGCAACGTCACGTAAACAAAGGGAGTCTTTCGTGCACATATTGAACCCAAGTTCGCGGGTTAACAGTTCAATAACCAATAAAAATGTACACAAGCACTGTTACGTATTAAACTTCAATAGCTCAATAATAAAACTCTGAATACACATCTTCTTGTCCAGAAGAAACCAAAACGGCACAGAAGTTTTTTATTCAAGCAATGTAGCACGAGTTGGAGTGGAGTTGGTAATGGATATAGCCTACCCACGGGTATCGCAATTTAAACAAAATTAACAATAATAATGGGGGGGGGGGGGGGGGGGGGGGGGCGCCAGAGGATCAGGGTAAGGTAAGGGGGGCGTTTGCTCAAAAAAGGTTGAGAAACACTGGGCTAGAAGGACAGAGTAGGGCGGGGCTAAGTGAGGTTCTCCGAATGAGAAACTGGGAGGTAGAGGAAGACATTTTCTCCTCTTCTGTCTGAGGAGGAGCAGGAGGAGGAGAGAGGAGGAGGAGGAGAGGGGTACATTAGATACACTCTGAGGAGGAGGAGGAGGAGGAGAGGGGTACATTAGATCCACTCTGAGGAGGAGGAGGAGGAGGAGGAGGAGAGGGGTACATTAGATCCACTCTGAGGAGGAGGAGGAGGAGAGGGGTACATTAGATACACTCTGAGCAGGAGGAGGAGAAGGAGAGGGGTACATTAGATACACTCTGAGGAGGAGGAGGAGGAGGAGAGGGGTACATTAGATCCACTCTGAGGAGGAGGAGGAGGAGGAGGAGAGGGGTACATTAGATCCACTCTGAGGAGGAGGAGGAGGAGGAGGAGAGGGGTACATTAGATACACTCTGAGGAGGAGGAGGAGGAGGAGAGGGGTACATTAGATACACTCTGAGGAGGAGGAGGAGGAGAGGGGTACATTAGATACACTCTGAGGAGGAGGAGGAGGAGAGGGGTACATTAGATACACGCTGAGGAGGAGGAGGAGGAGGAGAGGGGTACATTAGATACACTCTGAGGAGGAGGAGGAGGAGGAGGAGAGGGGTACATTAGATACACTCTGAGGAGGAGGAGGAGAGGGGTACATTAGATACACTCTGAGGAGGAGGAGGAGAGGGGTACATTAGATACACTCTGAGGAGGAGGAGGAGAGGGGTACATTAGATACACTCTGAGGAGGAGGAGGAGGAGGAGGAGGAGAGGGGTACATTAGATACACTCTGAGGAGGAGGAGGAGGAGGAGAGGGGTACATTAGATAAACTCTGAGGAGGAGGAGGAGGAGAGGGGTACATTAGATACACTCTGAGGAGGAGGAGGAGGAGAGGGGTACATTAGATACACTCTGAGGAGGAGGAGGAGGAGGAGGAGGAGAGGGGTACATTAGATACACTCTGAGGAGTAAGTAAGTAAGTAAGTAAGTACTTTATTTGTATAGCACCCTTCTCAGTACGAATACACAGAGTGCTTCACATAGATAAAACCATCATACAGTACATAACAATAGGCAATAAAATATAGAAATTACTGTGCAAATTACATAGTAACAGCACAGATAACAACATAGGAAAACATCAGGTGGCACTTGATCGACCCGAGGGGGTCGAGGCAAAAACAATGTTAAATAAAAGGTGAGTCACATCCTACAGCATCTAACACCCAAAAGCCCTTTTAAACAAAAAAGTCTTCAGTTGACCCTTGAAACGGCCTGCCGACTGGGCAAATCTTATCTCCAGTGGGAGCACGTTCCACATCTTCGGGGCCACTGCCCCAAAGGACCGGTCCCCCTTGGTTTTCAGACGGGTCCGAGGGACTGACAGGAGGCCCTGGTCTGCTGATCTGAGGGAACGACTGGGGGTGTGGTGATGAATGAGGTCACAGATGTAGCTGGGGGCTTGGCCATGGAAAGCTTTGTAAGTGAGCAGTAAAACCTTAAATTGAATTCTGAAGGATATTGGTAACCAGTGCAACGAGGCGAGTATGGGAGTGATGTGACAGGACTTTTTTGACCGGGTGAGAAGTCTGGCTGCTGCGTTTTGAATGAGTTGAAGGCGGTCGATGGATGACTGATTGAGGCATGTGAATAATGAATTACAATAGTCCAGTCTAGATGAGATGAAGGCGTGAATTGCCATTTCTAAGGAGGAGGAGGAGGAGAGGGGTACATTAGATACACTCTGAGGAGGAGGAGGAGGAGAGGGGTACATTAGATACACTCTGAGGAGGAGGAGGAGGAGAGGGGTACATTAGATACACTCTGAGGAGGAGGAGGAGGAGGAGAGGGGTACATTAGATACACTCTGAGGAGGAGGAGGAGGAGGAGAGGGGTACATTAGATACACTCTGAGGAGGAGGAGGAGAGGGGTACATTAGATACACTCTGAGGAGGAGGAGGAGAGGGGTACATTAGATACACTCTGAGGAGGAGGAGGAGAGGGGTACATTAGATACACTCTGAGGAGGAGGAGGAGGAGGAGGAGGAGAGGGGTACATTAGATACACTCTGAGGAGGAGGAGGAGGAGGAGAGGGGTACATTAGATAAACTCTGAGGAGGAGGAGGAGGAGAGGGGTACATTAGATACACTCTGAGGAGGAGGAGGAGGAGAGGGGTACATTAGATACACTCTGAGGAGGAGGAGGAGGAGGAGGAGGAGAGGGGTACATTAGATACACTCTGAGGAGTAAGTAAGTAAGTAAGTAAGTACTTTATTTGTATAGCACCCTTCTCAGTACGAATACACAGAGTGCTTCACATAGATAAAACCATCATACAGTACATAACAATAGGCAATAAAATATAGAAATTACTGTGCAAATTACATAGTAACAGCACAGATAACAACATAGGAAAACATCAGGTGGCACTTGATCGACCCGAGGGGGTCGAGGCAAAAACAATGTTAAATAAAAGGTGAGTCACATCCTACAGCATCTAACACCCAAAAGCCCTTTTAAACAAAAAAGTCTTCAGTTGACCCTTGAAACGGCCTGCCGACTGGGCAAATCTTATCTCCAGTGGGAGCACGTTCCACATCTTCGGGGCCACTGCCCCAAAGGACCGGTCCCCCTTGGTTTTCAGACGGGTCCGAGGGACTGACAGGAGGCCCTGGTCTGCTGATCTGAGGGAACGACTGGGGGTGTGGTGATGAATGAGGTCACAGATGTAGCTGGGGGCTTGGCCATGGAAAGCTTTGTAAGTGAGCAGTAAAACCTTAAATTGAATTCTGAAGGATATTGGTAACCAGTGCAACGAGGCGAGTATGGGAGTGATGTGACAGGACTTTTTTGACCGGGTGAGAAGTCTGGCTGCTGCGTTTTGAATGAGTTGAAGGCGGTCGATGGATGACTGATTGAGGCATGTGAATAATGAATTACAATAGTCCAGTCTAGATGAGATGAAGGCGTGAATTGCCATTTCTAAGGAGGAGGAGGAGGAGAGGGGTACATTAGATACACTCTGAGGAGGAGGAGGAGGAGAGGGGTACATTAGATACACTCTGAGGAGGAGGAGGAGGAGAGGGGTACATTAGATACACTCTGAGGAGGAGGAGCAGGAGGAGGAGGAGGAGGTCAGAGCTCCAGCTCCTGCTCTCTCTCGGTGTCTGGAACGTCGCTGTCACACAAACATTCCATCTCCCCCAGACCAGAGAGTGTGAGCAGTGGACCTGAGCTCAACGCTGCCCCCGTGTGGCGCTAGAAACAAACTGCAGGCTGGATCACATTCACTCATTGTTCACATTTTAAAGCCGCTTCAAACTGAAACTCAACCGCTTCATTGTTAAAGTCGACCCTTGGAGACAGCATCAGTCATACTGTCAACGCCCTCTGATGGTCCTCTAGAAGGACAGGAGTAGGGCGGGGCTAAGGGAGGTTACCCGGTCTGTCATTGGGCAGCAGGCTCACCACCCCCCCCGGCCAGCTCTGCTCCTCTCTGAGGACCTAGGAGAGCACCACGACAGCAGGAAACGTTGATTGATTCATCTGTTAGTGTAGCTGACTGGAGATCAGCGAGATTCATGTTTATTTTTCTGTCACACTCCCAACAGTTCAATAAAGAGGTTGTGATGTGGTCTCAACACATGGGCGGGGCCTAAAGGAGAGAGCGCTTTATGCGTTGACTGCTTCCAGTGTCGTGTTGCTCAGACTACAGACTGATGTGGTTCTTGTTTAGTGGACAACACAGAACATGAGGAGCTTTAAAAAAGAAAAAGTCCACGTACTAAACCACCAATCTTAACAGCGCTCTGAATAATCCTGATTGGATTATTCCCCTGAGTGGTCGGACCCGTTAAGAGAGTGGACTCAGCGCCCACATCTTCCTCAGCTGTTCCATGACGTCGTCTGTCCCGGGAAACGCTGGCGCCCCCCCTGGAGCCTCTCCGTGGACACGCCCCCCTGGAGGAGACAGGGTCAGGGGTCAGAGGTTAGAGTCAGGGTTAGGGTCAGGGGAAGGGGGGATATGGGAGGGGGGACGTTAGGGTATAGGGGAGGGGGAGGTTAGGGTAGGGGGGAGGGAGGAGGTGGGAGGTGAGGGGGAGGATAGGGAATAGGGGAGGTTAGGGAGGAGGTGAGGGTAGAGGGGGGAGGTAAGGGGGGAGGATGGAGGTGAGGGTATAGGGGAGGGGGAGGATAGGGGAGGGGGGAGGTGAGGGTATAGAGGAGGGGGGAGGTTACCTTACCTTATTAGGGTAACAGGCGTGTGTATAATAAAAATGACCACACAAGCCACACAGCCAGGTCGTTTTAAATGATTTTATATCATAAAACATCAGTATACATTTCAACAACTGTGCGCACAGAGAAACAATTCTGGGATGTGAATCAAAAAAAACAACGGTTCATCGTGAGACCATCTGACCCTAACTCTGTCCCTAACACTGAACCATGAGGAACCCATGCAGGAACCAAGGAACCCTCCAAGGAACCAAGGAACCCTCGAAGGAACCAAGGAACCCTTGAGAAACAAGGAACCCTCGAAGGAACCAAGGAACCCTCGAAGGAACCAAGGAACCCTTGACAACCCGTGACTTAAGTCACGTCCTGCGAGGTAGAGCAGTCCCATCGTAGTCCTCGTCTCGCTCCTGGTGGGTCGTCAGCTTCATCTGTTCACAATACAAACACACATTAAAAGAGTGATGTTACGTCACCAGGTGTGAGTGTGACCAGCTGTTACGTTTTAGTTGTGTTTTAGTGTCCACCTTGATGTACGCTGGATAAACTACAGTAGTAGCAGCTGATGTGACCGTAATTACCTCAAATCACAGCTTTGGCTAAAATTCACAGAATGAAAAATCTGAAGGAAAAACTAATTAACACGCTCTACGATCGTTAATTTAAAAAGATTGAATAATTAAAAAGAACCTCCAGGTGTCAAGTGTTTGGTGATGGTTACCCTCTGGTCCCCAGTCTCCGGTCCAGCCTGGTGCCCCATTCCTGGTCCAGGGGGATCTGGATACCCTCTGGTCCACAGCCTCCGGTCCAGCCTGGTACCCCATGCCTGGTCCAGGGAGATCTAGTTAGCTGCTGGTCCCCAGCCTCTAGTAGTCTACCCTGGTGCCCCAGGCCTGGTCCAGGGGATCTAGTTACCCTACAGTCTAATTAAGTGCTTAGAGTGTGAGAAAAGCGCTATACAAATCCAATGTAGTATTATTATTATTATATATCACCCTGGTGCCCCATACCTGGTCCAGCGGGATCTGGTCTCCAGCCTCTGGTCTCCTATGCCTGGTCTTGAGGATCTGGTCACCTTCTGGTCCTCTGCCTCTGGTCCATGAGATCCTGTGAAGTCAGACAGCATCTTTATAGACACGTGCACATAGCGGTCTTGAATCTAACTACCAACCCCCCCCCCCCCCCACAGAAGCCCCTTACCTTGAGCTGGAACGACGATGGAGATCTTGGGGTGCTTTGGTCGTCTCGTTGCAAAATACAGCCAACAGACTTACCTTGAGCAGATCTAGTAGTTTGTTGCTGTTGGTTCATGTACAAATAATTGACTATACATTTCATATCCCCCCCATTAAGCAAATAAATCCCACCCATAAACAAGGCTGACAACAGTACAAAATAACAAACTGTTCTCATGCCTTTTGTCTACTTCCTTACTACTCTCTAAAACATTGCATGCACATCGCATGAGCGTTGCCTTACTGATCAGGGTGTGATCTGAGTGACCAGAGATGCATGCTGGGATACTGTGCCATCTGACACCTACAGTTCTGTAGACGTTCCCCCTCAGGAGAAACCCAAGTTTTCAAAAGGCTGTCGTGACATCAGTTACATGACCTGGAACGTCCGTCAAGACCGTGACAGGGACTCCCCGAGGAGAAACGCCAAAGGGTAGGCTGTGAGGCTCCCCCTCTCGGCGACTAGAATACAACCCTCTCTTACAGCTCTTATAACTCTTACAGGAGAGAATCATGGAGCACATTTCAACGTTCCTCTTCATAGACCTTGAAGCCCCAGTGAGGCTTTCTTCACCTCCTCTTCTGACGAAGAGCACAACTGCAGCTCGACAGGGACGCGAGTCGGGATGTTTCCAAGATGGTTTCTGATTCAAGGGGGACCCATCTCCCAGGTGCAACTAGCCTCGTCGTTACAATTCAGCCAGAGAAAGACTTGGATCTCAGGGCAGGAGTACAGGAGAACCAGAGGGCTAGCAGTCCATCATGTTGAGGTTAGGCAGGGAAGCCACGTCGCAGACTGGTTCATCTTCCATCTTCAGTCAGTTTGTTGGTTTCTCATCCGATTCTGTCCATTCGGAATGCCGTTAGTCCATCATCCATTGTACCAAGTACCCATTGTCACTTCCCATTGTTTGCATGATTCAGTCACACTGCAGTCCAAGCTGCATGACACTCAAGTCATCCTGTCCAGTGTGTAGAAGGGTCGAATTGAGATCCAGATGCTAGATCGCTCCAGGCTCTTGCTGTATTGAACACCCAATTTGTTATCCTCTTTGATTTAGGCCACAGACTTGAGTCATCCAGAAACATCAGGTTTCTGGATGTGTTACCTGAAAATGTTACCTGAAAATGTTCAGGTAATACAAGCCAAGTAGAAGTAGATTTCCCCTCACACATGTAGTGCCCAGTACCAGGTTAAAGATTGCCCCTCTCACACTTAGTGCCCCATGCCAGGTTAAAAATTGCCCCTCACATGACGTAGTGCCCCATGCCATGCAAAGATTGCCCTTCACACACTTAGTACCCCATGGCATTGGGGTAAAAAAGATTGGACAGTACCAGGTTAAAGATCACACCTCTTTATTTTCAGTTATTAGATTGTGTATATACACAAACAATGACAATACGCAAAGGAATACAAAGCCAAACGAGAGAGGAGAGACCAGTGGTGGGTTTGATGGAGAGACCAGCGCTGGGTATATAGGCCTTTGTGAGAGGAGAGACCAGTGGAGGGTTTGTAGGTCTTTGAGAGAGGAGAGACCAGTGGTGGGTTTGATGGAGAGACCAGTGCTGGGTTTGTAGGTCTTGGAGAGAGGAGAGACCAGTGGAGGTTTTGTAGGTCCTTGAGAGAGGAGAGACCAGTGGTGGGGGGGGCTGGTGGGTCAGACCAGTGGTGGGGGGGCTGGTGGGTCAGACCAGTGGTGGGGGGGGGGCTGGTGGGTCAGACCAGTGGTGGGGGGGGGCTGGTGGGTCAGACCAGTGGTGGGGGGGGCTGGTGGGTCAGACCAGTGGTGGGGGGGCTGGTGGGTCAGACCAGTGGTGGGGGGGCTGGTGGGTCAGACCAGTGGTGGGGGGGCTGGTGGGTCAGACCAGTGGTGGGGGGGCTGGGGCTTGGGCTTCAAGGCGTACGGAGGGAAACGTTGGAACGTGCTCCGTGGTTCTCAGGTGCAGGAACCAGGTTGGGTTCTAGTTGCTGAGAGGGACAGCCCTCACATCTCGCCCCCCGGTGTGTCTCCTTGAGGAGTCCCTGTCTCCATCCTGAAGGACGTTCCAGTTCATGTAACTGACGTGACGACGGCCTCTTAAACACTTGGGTTCCCCTGAGGGGGAACGTCTACAGAACTGAAGGCCTCAAACAGCGCAGAACCCTAGCATGCATCTCTGGTCAGTCAGACCACACCCTTATCAGTAGGACAACACACACGGGATGTGATGCAATGTTGAGGAGTGTAGTAGGAAAGTGGACAGAAAAGGGGCGAATGAGAGGCATGAGAACGGGGAAGAGAGAGAGAGAGAGAGAGAGAGAGAGAGAGAGGGCAGAGACTACGAGGGGCGGGGCAGGGCCTACGAGGGGCGGGGCAGGGCCTACGAGGGGAGGGGCCTACGAGGGGCGGGGCCTGAGAACCGGTTCAAACTAAACGCTGTCAGCATTAAAGCATTAAAAGAAAATGTGACTTACAGTTGGCAGTTTCTTCTTCTTCATGGTTCGATCGTTATACTCACAGAATCAGTTTCTTCTTCTTGAGCTGTGAAGGAGAGCAACGAGATTAGTTTTACAGCTAGCGCTCTGTGTGTGTGTGTGTGTGTGTTTCAATTAGTGATTAATCCAATCAAAATAAGTTATTAAAATAAGTTATTTTTTCCCATTTAACTACGACAGCAACCGAATGCGGGGTTCGTTATTATTTGAAATTAATTCTGTGTGTGTGTGTGTATAAAGACGTCCCCTTCACTGATTAATATCATTATGTTGGTAGATACTGCAGTAATCAGTGTGGATTCAAAGGCGTCAGAAAAGAAAAACGTTTTTTTCTTGCCTCCACCACCAGCCTCTGTGTTTGATTGATTGATTGGTTAATTGGTTAATTGGTTAATTGTTTGTCTTCATGGGTTCGCAAACCTCGTTTTAACTAAGGGTACACTAAAATATAAATAAATCATGAATCAAAATAAAAGGTAAAAAGAACAGTAAAAGTAAAAGAATACAAAAATATTGTGTGTCCATTTCTGACTAAACATCACGTTGTGCATAGTTGTCAATAACAATGTCTGAAGCTGTGTGTGTGTGTGTGTGTGTGTGTGTGTGTGTGTGTTGCTATCCAGACCGTTTTAAACAACACATCAAACATGGTTTCACTGAACCCACCGTAACACATCATCTTAAACGTGTCCTCTAACAATCAAACAGACTCACGGCGTTGCCTCTCTGGTGCTTCCTGGTGGACGCTGACTGAGTGCATTCAGACGGCGCACATGTCCGCCATCCACAGGTGAGTCTGACAGGAAGTGACGTCAACGGAAGTGGCTCAACCGGAAGTGACATCATCGCAAAACCAAAAAAGATATTTCAGTCCGTTTTTCTGTTTCTGTTTCTGTTTCTTTTTTCGGCTTATTAAGATATCTACATATATAGATATCTTTATTTTTTTATTCTCTTTTTTATTCTCATTTTCATTTAAAAAAATAAATACAAAATCGGCGCTGTGTAACTGTACAATCAGGAGTTGACTTACACACTACACACTACACACAAAATATATTTATATTTTAACAATAAACGGTATAAGTAAGTACGTAACTATTTTTACCAACAAGTCCCCCCCCCCCCGTGTGTGTTTAATTCTAGATAACGAGTTTGTGTGTAGTTAGTGTGTGTAGCTCGGGTTGTGTTTGTAAGTGTCATTGTGGTATGAATCTTTGCTCTTCCAGAAATGCGGTTCATAACCCCTGACAGATCACAAGACCCACGCAGAACCGGGGGTTTACTCACAGTCGGGGACAAGGGGAACTTCAGGGAGGAGATTGCGACAGTAGCCCTCGGACTGAGAGTGTGAACCTCCTCAAAAATCTCTCACGGGGCGCAAGTGTGTGGTCGTGTAGCATAACCGCGTGAAGTTCCTCTAGTGGCCGCCAGATGGCGCCAGGGTACCGCTGGTACAGCCACAATAACTTAAAACTTAAAATAATAATGCATTCGGTTTATATATGATATATTTATGTAGCGCTCTTCCATGTACTCAAAGACGCTTTACGGAGTGAACAAAAAAAAGAATGATTAAATATAATCTAAATAAAAAATAATAATTTAATAAGAACGTATATTAGTAGATAAGAAGTGATAAGAAGTTCCTCTAGTCGCCGCCAGATGGCGCCAGGGTACCGCTTGGTAGAAAACAGCCACAATAACTTAAAACTTTAAAGACCGGGTAAACCAAATTCAGTATTTTTCTTCTTATCATATTAATTAGGCCTTAAATGTGTCCCTCAAAACATGTAAAAAATATTTTTCCCATTCATCATTTCCTTGAGGAGCTAGGCCTCAGAGAATGTTCTGTGTGCAGGTTTAAAATGGGCGGGTCTACATCGAAGACCGCGTTACGTAAAGCGGTCATACTCACATAAACCCGCCCCCTGCTGCCCTCTAGGTATAAATACATTAACCGCGCACTAGCATTCTGTGGTTTCACCCGTCTATGGTTTTACCGCTCACGAGTCTGGTTTGAATTGTCAGTTTGCAGTTGGCTCTCCGGTGATGGGCGTGGTTTCCTGGCCTGCAGCGCACACGCCCCCACCGTCCTGAGCCAGGGATTACTGCTCATTTTTCATCAACTTTGAAGCATAATTTTATATACTTCGCGATTTTTTTAGTCCTTCAAATTTGGCAGGGTGGTTAATAATATATTTTCCTGTGGTATTATAAACTCAAAACCCATAATTATTTTTGGTTTACCCGGTCTTTAAATAAATAAAAATAATAATAATACATTCGGTTTATATACGATATATTTTATGTAGCGCTTTACCATGTACCCAAAGACGCTCAAAGACGCTTTACAGAGTGAACACAAATAATAACAATTAATTAATAATAATTGAATAAGAACGTAGTTGGAAGTTAAGAAGTGACGTGCCATATCTCGTTCACACTTCAACCGTCTCTATATATATATATATAACCGTCTCATGGGTGGATCTGTGAGCCTTATTCATACATTCAACTAAATGTATATATATATATATATATATATATATATGTAGGCTATAGGGGAGACTCCGGACTTCTTTACGCGCAACTTTGGAATCAATGCCAGCGGCGGAATGTCAAAATCTGTGCGTCAGAGCCGCTACTCAATCGCTGCCTTCTTTGAGGCAGAGAGAGAGAGAGGGAGGGAGGGAGGGAGGGAGGGAGAACGAGAGAGAGAGGGAGAGACAGAGAGAGAACGAGAGAGAGAGAGATTTTTTTATTTTTTATTTTAGACACACACAGACAGACAGAGAGAGAGAGGGAGAGATATAGACACACAGACAGACAGGGAGAGAGAGGGAGAGAGAGAGTGAGAGAGCGACACACAGACAGACAGAGCGAGAGAGTCATACAGACAGAGAGAGAGACAACGAGACAAACAGAGAGACTGACAGACAGAGAGAGAGTGAGAGAGAGAGAGAGAGAGAGACACACAGACAGACACAGAGAGAAAGAGAGACACATAGACAAAGATAGAGAGAGACAACAAGAGAGAGTAATATTGTGCAATGTGTCTGTGTAACACATATCAATCTTACTATAGAGAAAACAACGTTAATGTTTCAATATATTGTTCTTTTCTGAGCCGTGTGGTGAATTCAACTTTACATTTACCATTCAGGTGATTAATTGGTGTCAATGTGATCTAAAGTGAAGAGAAGGACGAGACAGAAGTCCTTTGACTGATCTTATATTTAAATCACTAGTTAAAAAACCTAATGTGTTAAATGAGTCACTTCCAAGGCGCGGGCTTCAACCAGAAGAAACAGAGCGTGAAGTGTGTGTGTGTGTGTGTGTGTGTGTTTTTGTGTGTGTGTGTGTGTGTGTTTGTGCGTGTGAGAGAAAGAGACGCAGACACAGAAAAAGATAGAGAGAGACACTGAGAAAGAGAGAGAGCGAGAGAGAGACACACACACAGACAGACAGAGAGAGAGAGAGAGAGAGAGAGGGAGAGAGAGACAAATACACACACAGACAAAGATAGAGAGAGACACCGAGAGAGAGAGAGGGAGAGACATGGAGAGAGAGAGAGAGAGAGAGGGAGAGACATGGAGAGAGAGAGAGAGAGAGAGAGAGAGAGAGAGAGAGAGAGAGAGAGAGAGAGAGAGGGACACACACAGACAGACAGAGAGAGAGATAACCAGACAGACAGACGGACAGAGAGAGAGAGAGACATACACACACACAAAGATAAAGAGAGACACCGAGAGAGAGAGAGAGACACACACACACAGACAGAGAGAGAGAGACACACACACACAGACAGACAGAGATAGAGAGGGAGAGATAGAGGGACAACAAGACCGACAGACAGACAGAGAGAGAGAGACAACGAGACAGACAGACAGAGAGCAAGAGAGAGACATACAAAGATAGAGAGAAACGAGAGAGAGAGAAAGAGAGAGACACACAGACAGACAGAGAGAGAGACAACGAGACAGACAGAGAGACTGACAGACAGAGAGAGAGTGAGAGAGAGACACACACACACAGACAGACAGAGAGAGAAAGAGAGACACATATAGAGAGAGACAACAAGAGAGAGAGAGAGAGTAATATTGTGCAAAGTATTTTTCAGGAAGTGAAAGCCAAGTCACAAGCCCAAACCAAAGTCACACGACGTGGAGTCACTTCTCTCTCTCTGGAGACAGAGAGCAACACCTTTTAAACCGAGAGGTCTGTGAGAAACATTAGACGGTGAGTACAGAGAATAGAACAAATAATGTGATTATGTTTGAACTTGTTTTCTGGGAATGGCCTCTGCTAACAATGTGGCGGGGGGGGGGGGGGGGGGGGGGGGGGGGTCTCCAACTGACTGTGTTTGGGTGGGGTCTCAGAGTGACTGTACGTTTGGGTGAGGTCTCCAACTGACTTTGTTTCAGCTCTAATCTAAACATGAGACGAGGACCTCCTTTCAGAGGGCTATCAGGAGGTGTAATGAGTGACACATGGGTTTCCCTCAGAATGTGGTCCTTCGTTGACTCTGCTTTCTTCCCGTACTGATTTCAGTCATGTAGTCAAGATAATGCTTATACCGTTTAAACTCCAGTAAATGTATCCCAGACCACCTAGGTTGCGTGTAGCATGGACCTTTGCTCCATAAAGTAGACTGATATGGACCAATCAATAACACGTGTAAAGATAAAAGTATGTTATATGAATCTGAATCAATGTGCTATCATTCTATGAACTGGTTTGTGTGTGTTCATAATGTGTGTTAGAATGAATCAAAGTAAAACAACATGACATATCTGTGTAGTCTTTATATATGTAACCCTGAGCAGCTGTCTATGATGACGTTAGCAGAACAGACAGTCACCAATGGTCCACTGTCTCTGTCTCTCTCCGGACCCTGGACTAGAATGACAGGGTGTGTTTCCCCTTTATGTTCGCTGCTCGGCTCCACTGTGTTTGGGGAAGATTATTAGACTTCCCAAAACTTACTTCTCTCTTTCTGGAGACAAAGATCAACACCTTTTAAACTAAACGGCCAGACAATAAGGAAATGTTACCTGTAATCCTGTTTACAACATTCTGGTGTGATCTAATTCATAGCATTTATTTGTTTATCTCTTTCACAGCTCTAAGCTGGCATCTAGAGTTGCAATGTTAGATGAAGGGAGGACAGATGTCTGTCAGACCCTGTACTGTATAAAGTTATATTGAGGTTTGAGTATAGGCTTGATTACTTGATAGTCGTTTCTTTGTCTCTTTTCACTTTAAATAAGACTACCTTTTAGTTTAAGAAATATTGGCTATTGTGAGAAGTATCACTGGATTAGGTTTTGGATTTTCGTTCAGAACCTTAATGAGGGGCGTGTTTAAAGCTCTATCACTAAGAACCTTAATGAGGGGCGTGTTTAAAGCTCTATCACTGTAAGGACCTTAATGAGGTGCGTGTTTAAAGCTCTATCACTGTAAGGACCTTAATGAGGGGCGTGTTTAAAGCTCTATCACTGTAAGGACCTTAATGAGGGGCGTGTTTAAAGCTCTATCACTGTAAGGACCTTAATGAGGGCCGTGTTCCCCTCATTAAGGTTCTAAACCCAAGTTTTCAACCCAAACCAAAGTCACACGACGTGGAGTCACTTCTCTCTCTCTGGAGACAGAGAGCAACACATTTTAAACCGAGAGGTCTGGGAGAAACATTAGACGGTGAGCACAGAGAGTAGAAAAGATTATGTGATTATGTTTGAACTTGTATTCTGGGAATGGCCTCTGCTAACAATGTGGGGGGGGGGGGGGGTCTCCAACTGACTGTGTTTGGGTGGGGTCTCAGAGTGACTGTACGTTTGGGTGAGGTCTCCAACTGACTGTGTTTGGGTGGGGTCTCAGAGTGACTGTACGTTTGGGTGAGGTCTCCAACTGACTGTGTTTGGGTGGGGTCTCAGAGTGACTGTACGTTTGGGTGAGGTCTCCAACTGACTTTGTTTCAGCTCTAATCTAAACATGAGACGAGGACCTCCTTTCAGAGGGCTATCAGGAGGTGTAATGAGTGACACATGGGTTTCCCTCAGAATGTGGTCCTTCGTTGACTCTGCTTTCTTCCCGTACTGATTTCAGTCATGTAGTTAAGATAATGCTTATACCGTTTAAACTCCAGTAAATGTATCCCAGACCACCTAGGTGGCGTGTAGCATGGACCTTTGCTCCATAAAGTAGACTGATATGGACCAATCAATAACACGTGTAAAGATAAAAGTATGTTATATGAATCCGAATCAATGTGCTATAATTCTATGAACTGGTTTGTGTGTGTTCATAATATGTGTTAGAATGAAAGTCAAAGTAAAGTAAAATCAAAGTAAAAACAACATGACATATCTGTGTAGTCTTTATATATGTAACCCTGAGCAGCTGTCTATGATGACGTTAGCAGAACAGACAGTCACCAATGGTCCACTGTCTCTGTCTCTCTCCGGACCCTGGACTAGAATGACAGGGTGTGTTTCCCCTTTATGTTCGCTGCTCGGCTCCACTGTGTTTGGGGAAGATGATTAGACTTCCCAAAACTTACTTCTCTCTTTCTGGAGACAAAGATCAACACCTTTTAAACTAAACGGCCAGACAATAAGAAAATGTTACCTGTAATCCTGTTTACAACATTCTGGTGTGATCTAATTTACAGCATTTATTTGTTTATCTCTTTCACAGCTCTAAGCTGGCATCTAGAGTTGCAATGTTGGATGAAGGGAGGACAGATGTCTGTCAGACCCTGTACTGTATAAAGTTATATTGAGGTTTGGGTGTAGGCTTGATTAGTTGATAGTCGTTTCTTTGTCTCTTTTCACTTTAAATAAGACTACCTTTTAGTTTAAGAAATATTGGCTATTGTGAGAAGTATCATTGGATTAGGTTTTGGATTTTCGTTCAGAACCTTAATGAGGGGTTTGTTTAAAGCTCTATCACTAAGAACCTTAATGAGGACCTTAATAAAAGTATAATAATACTTTTATGTAATGAAAGATTTCATTTTGGTATTTGTTGTTTTTGATTACGTATTTTTCTTACTGATTAGTTGTGTGATCAATATATATTTCCTAGAGCCTTTAGTGACCACAGAACACATTTGGAAGGCTAGAATCTGATTGTTTTTATTTTTATGTATTGTATAATTTGTACAGTTACTTGCAGCTCAACAATTTATTTTATATATATATTTTTTTTTTATTATAAATGTTGGTTTATTTCATTTTAACATTGCAGTGTGCCAATAGCAGATGTTGATGACTAAGATATTAAGTCAGTTAGACTCAATTTAATACATAAGTTTTGAGTCAAATGTTAAGTAAACAAACAAAACATATTTAACATAACTTAATGACAAAACTAATAAACATTGAGTTTTGTTGCATTCAAATTGTGTTGTTGGGAACTTATTTTTTTAAGTTCTGTGAACTTACTCCAGTGGGTTTGAAAAATGGAAACTTTCAAGTCATATTAACGGAAAATATTTCAGTTGCCTTAACAAAAAAATATTAAGTCATATTAACAGCAAATATTTGAGTTGAGCTGAATGAGCATTTTAATTCAGTTGTTATCAAAAGGTACAAGTGGAAGTCATCAAACCTACTAAGTTCTGGAAAATTGTGACTAATCAACTTAAAGAAATTGAGGCAATCGATTGCCTAAATTTTTTTGAGTTTTGGTAACTTATTCGGGTTTACAGTGTGTGTGTGTTCAACAAAATAAACAAGCTTTTGAGGATGATGATGGAGTTTGTGAAAGAGAAGGACAAGCCTGTTGGTTACACTTCATTTTCATCACCATCACGTGTCCACTAGACTACCTTAAAGTATACAGCTTGACCACTGCTAGACATGTCCACTATACAGCTTGACCACTCCTAGACATGTCCACTACCTTCTAGTGTACAGCTTGACCACTCCTAGACATGTCCACTACCTTCTAGTATAGAGCTTGACCACTCCTAGACATGTCCACTATCTTCTAGTGTACAGCTTGACCACTCCTAGACATGTCCACTACCTTCTAGTATAGAGCTTGAACACTGCTAGACATGTCCACTACCTTCTAGTGTACAGCTTGACCACTCCTAGACATGTCCACTACCTTCTAGTGTACAGCTTGACCACTCCTAGACATGTCCACTACGCTACCTGCTGTATTCTCCCTTTGTATGTTTAATCGTTGTGATATATTTTGTATCTTTACATGATGTTTTATCTTTATGTGATAAGTTGTATGTTTACATGATATATCTTGTATCTTTACATTATATATGATATGAATAATAATATTGTGTGTGTGTGTGTGTGTGTGTTGCATGAATGCATGAAATTAAGTCATCTGATAAGAGTACAATAAAAAAATTACCTGACACTGATGGTATCAGATTGCAAGCTGATGATTTGTCAAAATGAAAACATGTGACATTGTTTTTTCCAGCTAATAAAGCAGAGCTGAGAGCAGAAGCAGTGGAAGCTGTCAGAGAGGAACCATGGACACCATCTCTGAACTGGACTCTGGACTCACTATGGAACCTGAGGACACATTTTTGGACCGGGAGGAGACCAGGAAGAGAAGATTTGGTAGGTGCCCTTTTTAGAGAATTTAAAAGAAATAAACCAGTAGAACAAATATTTCGATCTACATCTCAAGATTTACATTTAGCAAACGTTTTCAGCCTAAAAGACCAACCTGATGACCGCATAGACAGATTTATTGCAGACAGCTGAGAGGAAATGGAAGAGATCAGACTGTCCTGATGATCTCTCTTACTACCTTCACCTCCTCTCTGACTTCACCTCTGTTGTGTCAACAACCAAATCTGCCTTCTTCCAGACCAAAATACACTCCTCCGCCTCAAACCACAGGAAACTGATTTCCATCTTCTCTTCCCTCCTCACCCTAGCCTGGTTCTGCCCGCCTCCGTACTTCCGCTCAATTTTCATTTCCCTTCAGTACTTCGGTCTGGGAGTAGTGCATGTTCGAACGATTATTTTCCCTCAAGTTTGTCCCTCCAATCAGCGAACAGGAGGCGTGGCCTGAGAACAGTGACGTACAGGTCGTGCGCGAGTTTCAGTTGTAGTCAAACGAATACCAGGAAGCAGCAGGAAGACCATGGAGAAAGATGCTAACGAAGCTATTCGGTCTGTTGTGGAAACTCTGCCGAATATCGATCAATTAAAGCCGGAGCAGGAACAGGCTTTGCTTAGTTTTGTTGGTGGTGAAGATGTTGTGGTGCTTCTTCCCACGGGATTCGGGAAAAGTTTAATTTTCCAGCTGGCTCCGTTAGTGGTGAAGGAGTTTGCTAAGCATGAAATACGTCACAACCAAATGTTAGCGATTGGTTAAGGCAGATCCGGAGTGGCACTGGGCAGAGCCAATAGGTTTTAAACTTCAACAGCACCCGCCTTCAAGTGAGCAATGGTTTGTCTCTATAGCAGTTCTAGACCATCGGTATGAATGAAATGAGTACGAAGGTCTAGTTAGGACTAGGCTATCCTCACCCCTCCCCTTCCTTCCTCCCTCACAGCTGATGACTTTGTGACCTACTTGACCCAGAAGGTGAAGGACATCAGCTCTTCTTTTACCCCTGCAGCCATTCTCCCTCCCCCTATCCCCACCTCTGTTTTTATCAACTTTATCCCTCTCTCCTCTGTTGATGTCAACAGAATAGTTACGTCTAACCACAACGCCACGTGCCCCCTTGAATCAATCCCCCCCCCCTCACTCCTCCAGGTTGTCTCGAGTGACGTCCTGTCATTCCTCACCACCCTCATCAACTCCTCCCTCACTTCAGGCCTTATTCCAGCCTTTCCCTGAAAACAGCCTTTCCCTGTATGCCTTTTAAGAAAAGACGTGACAGCATGGAAACAGAGAATTACAGAGTTTAGTTTGGATTAGTTAGGGAAAGGAGCTATAATGGATAATACAATAGACTGTGAGGATAACACACACCCAGGAATTATAATCATCTCTTCAGACATTTCCTGAAGGTTAATGCGCCAAAAAAATAAACAAAAATATGATTGTTCGCAAGTCCCAAATCTCGAGTTTTGGGACTTGTCTTTTGAGGACGATTTAGAACACACTTAAGCAGAACAAGTACTGTCTTTTGCATACTTGTTATTAGACGAGTCTCAATGCGAGTCTCAAGTCACTGTGTGGGCAAATTAACTGCGACTTGACTCCAAGTCTAACTCAAGTCCCCATCTCTGGTAAACGCTTGTGTATGAACTGTATCTATATTCATGTATGTATCTGTCTTTATGTATGTAAGTAGTTATGTTTATGTGTATATCTATGTTCGTGTGTGTGTGTATGTTTATGTCTGCATGTATAGTATGTATGTGTGTATTCTTATGTATGTATGTATGTATGTTTGTATGTATGTATATAAGTATGTTACTGTGTGTGTTTGTGTGTGTATATATGTTTCTGCATGTATCTAAGTATGTATGTGTGTATTTGTGTGTTTTACTGCAGGGGTCCCCAACATTTGTAATGTCCTGCCAATAATAAAAAAAAAGCATTGTGTGCCAATCGTTTTTTTAATGCATATATATAAAGGCTGCTCATTTAACTGAAATGATATCAAGGGGACTTATGGAATTCAAAAAAATACAGTTTATAAAAAAGTTTATAATTACTATGAACATATCTAAAATGATCCCAGAATACATATCCTTATATTTTCTGCGCGAGCCATTGTTAATGACCCTGGTGACACGCAGGCTACATGTTGCCCCCCCCCTCCCCCCTCTGTATGATTACCTATGTATTACTGTATGTATTACTTTATTACGTATGTGTTACTGTATTACTGTATGTATTGCTGTATGTGTGCCTATATTTTAATAACGAGGGAATAATAACATGTATGCTAGAGACCAGTACTCGTTGTGTTTAAGTGTGTTCTAAACTCAACACAAGAGCCACAGTACCAGTCATCACTTACTAAGCTGTTCTCAGTAGAGGTCTTCAGGTGTTTCTTCAAGACGGGGAGGGATTCTGCAGACCGTAGGGAGACTGTCTGGACTGTGAATGATAGCCATGCAGTATGAATATATCTCTGTGTACATTAATCTGTGTGTGTGTTCTACTCTTTAACAGCCCTGAAGTCGTGCAGCATTGTCATTCTGATCTTCGGACTGCTGAGTATTCTCCTAATCTCCCTGCACTTCAGTGAGTTTAAATCATATCTTCCTGAATATGATGGACAAGAGATCAGAATACTGTCCTACAAATACTTTGTAGGACAGGCTATAACGGCATTAAAGGATATGTAATACCAAACTTGACAAAATGATTAGGATGGCATATAAGAAATAGCAAGAATTGCAAGAAATTTAGAAGCTGATTTTAACTAACCCTCATATATTAAACCTGCATATATTAAATATATTAAACCTGCATATATTACATATATTAAACCTGCATATATTTAAAAAAAAAAAGCTGATCCACATGCCTAGTCCTGAGGTTATGCACGGGGTGTCAGGTGGGCCCATTACTCATGTCTTACTCTGTATGCGCACTACTAGCATCTACATAGCGTCTTTTTCTGTGTTTGCTTTCATTAGTTTCAATTGGAGCTGGTTAGCGGTTTTGCATTCTCCTCCACAAGCTCCACCCCGACTCGTTAATCTCTGAGCGGGAGTGTCTTCCCCTCCCTGGGAAATCTTTGTAGATACTGCTGTGTTATTCAATCATTTAGGAAAAGGCAGGTGAGAAAACTGGGTCAGAATCTTTTGGGTCGCCCTCTAGTGGACAGGTATTAGGAGAGAGTGAAGGGAGTGTCTGATGGTGCATCTCTGGATAGGTGTTGGAAACGTTCACTCATCTCATCCTGGTTTCTTCTGGTTCAGTGAGGCCTACGGAGGAGGAGGCCCCCAGCATCACAGAGTTCAACTCCTCTACCCAGCGGTTGTCCGTGGGCCAAGTGGCCCACTTCACCTGCAATGCCAGCGGCACGCCGGAGCCCACCGTCAAGTGGCTCCACAACGGCAGGCCCCTGGAGAGGAACGGCACAGACGACCAATCGGAGGCCTGGGTGGAGAGGGGGTTCCTCTTCGTCAGAGGAGTGAGGTCTGGCATGACCACGGTCTTGTGCATGGCGAGCAACAGCGCTGGCACGGCCAATCACACCGCTGAGCTGCTTGTCTTTGGTAAGATCTGGATCCAAGAAGAGATGTTTGTTGTTGATGTATTCATAACGTTGTTGTTGAGGTGTGTGTATATATATATATATATATATATATATATTCATAAATGTATGCTTATATATGTGTATATATATACACATATACAAATTATATATATATATATATATATATATATATATATACATGTGTGTGTGTCTGTGTGTGTGTCTATATGAGGAGCTCTTTTCCAAAACGCGATAAACGCCAAATCACTATATTTCCTTGTTAAAAATGTACAGCAAGATGCAGTTTGTTTCCAAACCGAGACAAGCGCCAAACCTATTTTTTGCCTTCACCTTGTGGGACCTTGGGGAGCAGAGAGTGGCCCCGAGTGTGGAGGTCTTGTGGACCCCCCAGGGCAGCGGGACCACCTCGTGTGTGAGGCCGAAAGGGTTCACCTTGTCGGACTAGGGGGAGCAGAGAGTGGCCCCGAGTGTGGAGGTCTTTATTCCATGCATTTGGATTTATTTGATTTATATTCATTTATAGAATGAGATGAGTCCCTGATATCGTATATTGCATGTTCTCTTGTTTAAAAAAAATAATACATAACCATTAATGGATTAACAGCGCTTTGAATTTTCTTTTATGGATTAATAGTGTTTTGAAAAAAATAACAACTTTGAATTTATAATCAACAATATTGTTTGATTTAAAAATCATTGTTCAACATGTTCAGACTGAGCGAACAAACCATTTTAACAGGATGAATTGAATATTAACAAAATATGTGGGTCTAGGTAAAAAATGACATTTTCCTGAAAGATATTCAAATGGATTCATAGCGTTTTGGAAAAGAGCTCCTCATATGTATATATGAGTACTTTTTTTTATAGTCACTTGTGTCATCCCCTGCTTTACCCAAAACGTAGCGAAACCAAAACCGTGATATGAACCGAACTGTGAATTCTGTGAACCGTTTCCCTTGTTTTGTTGATGTCATGACGTGAAAGAGGTGTTTTTTAAGTCCATTGATGTTAAGCTTCTAGCGGAAGCAGACAACCAGCCATGTATGTTGTCCAATTGAACCTAGCCTCAAACCACAGATCCATTCTCAATAACAAAACAAACTATAACTCAGACGTGCAAACTTAATGGACAATTGGAAGGATAGTGAAATAGGACAGGAATCTGAACTAGAAATCGTACAATTACTGAAGAAATTGTACTTGCACTGCCATGAGACACTTATGTGTGTATATTAGTATGTTTGTTTACGTATGTGTACGTATGTTTTTGGATGTGTACATATTTATACATATGTTTACTTATGTGTACGCATGTTTATGTATCTTTACATATTATACTTATTTTCAAGTATAAAATCTGGGTCTGAATCTTATTGGTCGCCCTCTGGTGGACAGGTATTAGGAGAGAGTGAAGGGAGTGTCTGATGGTCATCTCTAGATACGTGTTGTACAACGTTCACTCCTCTCCTCCTGGTTTCTTCAGGTTCAGTGATGCCAGTGATGACCAGCATCATAGATTTACACTCCTCTACCCTGCGATTGCCCGTGGGCCAAGTGGCCCGCTTCACCTGCAATACCAGTGGCACGCCGGAGCCCACCGCCAAGTGGCTCCACAACGGCAGGCCCCTGGAGAGGAACGGCACAGACGACCAATCAGAGGCCTGGGTGGAGAGGGGGTTCCTCTTCGTCAGAGGGGTGAGGTATGGCGTGAACACAGTCATCTGCATGGCGAGCAACAGCTGCACACCGCTGAGCTGCTTGTCTTTGGTAAGATCTGGATCCAAGGAGAGACGTTTGTTATTGATGTATTCATAACGTTGTTGTTGATATATTCATAACGTTGTTGTTGAGGTGTGTATATATATATCTATATATATATATAGATATATATATTCATAAATGTATGTGTGTGTATATATATATATATATATATATATATATGTGTGTGTGTGTCTATATGTTTATATGTGTACTTTTTTTTATAGTCACTTGTGTCATCCCCTGCTTTACCCAAAATGTAGCGAACCCAAAACCGTGATATGAACCGAACCGTGAATTCTGTGAACCGTTCCCTAGTTTTAGTGGATGTCATGACGTGAAAGAGGTGTTTTTAAGTCCATTGATGTTAAGTTTCTACTGGAAGCAGACAACCAGCCATGTATGTTGTCCAACTGAACCTAGCCTCAAACCACAGACTCGTCTTGAACCATAGAACTGACATACATGTACATACATATGCATATGTACACATACGTATACGTATGTACACGTAAAAATACATAAACATACAAATACATACTCATACATAGATTCATTCATATGTAAAAATACATACTTACACATAGCTAAACATAACGATACATACTCAAAGACATACGTATACATACGTGAATATGTAACAATACGTACATATGTAAAGACACCACGTGACCAGACTCCAGAGTGCTGATTGCTCAACGAGCAACAGCTGAGTCAGAAGGCGAGAGCGAGACCAACTGAAAACGAATCCGGAATGAAACTAAAACTGTGATTCTGAAAAAAGTATGAATGATATCGAAATTCTGTTTACATATTATTGAAGATACAAATGTGTAGATTTGTTTAATTGTTTGAACGATGGTAAACGGTAATGATGGTCATTTTGACCAAGTTATGATGTCTTAAGTGGTTGAAGAGGATGAAGCATGAATCAGCATTTTTTGAATTTTCCAATAGAAATGAATGGGGGAATTTTGGGCGAATAACCTGGAATATCTCGGGAATTATGAATAATATCATGTCTTGTTCTCCCGTCAGATGCCTGTGAACTCACACTGGACCCAAACACAGCCCACAGTCGACTCTCTCTGTCTGAGGACAACAGAAAGGTGACGCGGGTCAGAGAGGACCAGTCGTATCCGGATCACCCAGAGAGATTTGACCGCCGGCTCCAGGTGTTGTGTAGAGAGGCTCTGACTGGCCGCTGTTACTGGGAGGTAGAGAGGAAAGGAGTTGTTGTTATAGGAGTGACATACAGAGGAATCACAAGGAGAGGACGGGGTGATGACAGCCTGCTTGAATGGAACAACAAGTCCTGGAGTCTTTATTGTTATGATGGTCGTTACTCTGCCTGGTACAACGGTGGACAGACAGACATACGTCTCCCCCCCGCTGGCTCTACCAGAGTAGGAGTGTATCTGGACCGGCCTGCTGGCACTCTGTCCTTCTACAGAGTGTCCCGAGGTGTAGGAGGGTCCTCAGACACACTGACACACATCCACACCTTCAGGTCCACCTTCACCCAGGAGGACCTCCTCCCTGGGTTTGGGTTTGGGAGTTCATATGGTTCATCAGTGTCTCTGTGTCGGCTGTAGAAAAAAAAAAGGGCAGACGAGCGAGCACACACACACACACACACACACACACACACACACACACACACACACACACACACACACACACACACACACATTAGGGTATTGGTGGCGGGGTGGGAAGCCCCCGTTGGAGCGTGACTCAGCGTCTCTGTGTCGGTTGTAGAAAAAAGGGTTCTACTCGCACACGCACACACACACAGTGCTTCTGCGAGGCCTGAGATTGAGCGGAGTGTCTCTGTGGCTGTTATAGTCTCTCTCTCTCTCTCTCTCGTCTCCCCCTCCCCCCCTCCCCCTTGTCTCCCCCTCCCCCGTCTCCCTCTCCCCCCCCCTCGTCTCCCCCTCCTCCCCCCTGTCTCCCCCTCCCCCCCTCCCTCTCCCCCGTCTCCCTCCCCCCCCCCCTCGTCTCCCCCCTGTCTCCCCCTCCCCCGTCTCCCTCTCCCCCCCCTCGTCTCCCCCTCCTCCCCCCTGTCTCCCCCTCCCCCTTCTCCCTCTCCCCCTCCTCCCCCCTGTCTCCCCCTCGCCCGTCTCCCTCTCCCCCCCCTCGTCTCCCCCCCCCCGTCTCCCCCTCCCCCTGTCTCCCTCTCGCCCCCCTCCTCCTCCCGTCTCCCCCTCCCCCTCCCCCCGTCTCCCTCTCCCCCCCTCGTCTCCCCCTCCTCCCCCCCGTCTCCCCCACCCCCCGTCTCCCTCTCGCCCCCCTCCTCCCCCTCCCCCTTGTCTCCCCCATCCCCCATCTCCCTCTCCCCCTCCTCCCCTCGTCTCCCCCTCCTCCCCCCCGTCTCCCTCTCCCCCTCCTCCCCCCCGTCTCCCTCTCCCCCTCCTCCCCCTTGTCTCCCCCTCCTCCCCCCTCATCTCCCCATCCTCCCCCCTCATCTCCCCATCCTCCCCCCCGTCTCCCTCTCCTTTTTATGGGGCTTCCTAAAAGTTGATGCTGGTAAACCATGAAAGGAAGAGACTTTTAAGATCTTCCATAGGGTTACCTGAGCAGGTTTTATTAAGATTTCATTTTTAATTTGAAATGTATATTAAATACCTTATTGATGGTAAATCACATGTTTTTTTTATGCTACAATATTTGTGCCATTAACATTTTTCTTCATCAGGGCTCTGATATCATTATTTTTGTCCTAACAAGGAACCTGATTTAAAGCAGATTTTATATTTCATTCATAATAACCAGGAGGTCTGTGTTGTAAATGACTTTAAACTGAGTATTGATTCCTGGTGTTCTGTTGGGAACCAAACAGCAGCAGAACATGTTCAGTTATTAAAGATACGTGCACACCTGTTTATGATTAGTAAAGTCTGCAGCTTCTATTGTTTCAGTCCTTGTGTTTATTGTGTACATGTAAGGGACTATTTTTCTGTTGCATTTGTTAATGAAGCATCATTTTAATAAACAACTCAGTGGATCAACTGAATGTTCTCGTGTGTTCAGCCCATCATCATTCTCCTTTTATTAATAAATAATGCTTACATAAGTGCCTTAAGAATAATATGTTGATCAGAAATTATAAAACAACAAATGTTGTTCTGATATTATTCTGGGACCTCCTCCCTGGGTTTTGGTTGGGGGGGGCGGTGCCTCAGTGTCTCTGTGTCCGTTGTAGAAAGAAACCACAGACAGACGGCGGGACACACTCTACACTCTCTCTCTCTCCCCCCCCCCCCCCCCCCGTCTCTCTCCTCCCCCGTCTCCCTGTGATGGGACGACACTGTGGCTCAGAGTGAGCGTCCGTTAACCTGCTGACCACTGATTGGTCAACGAGCGGCAGGTGTGCTGCCTCCCCCCAGCCCCAGCTTCCAATCAGACTCAGAGCAGGTGAGGCTGCTGAGACCACACCCAGTTTGCTTTCTCTCTCTACCCCTCCCTCCCTCTTTCCCTCACTCACTCACTCCCTTTCTCTCTCTCTCCCCCCCCCCCCACTGTCTCTCTTGCCCACCCTCTCTCTCTCTCTCTCTCTCTCTCTCTCTCTCTCTCTCTCTCTCTCTCTCTCCCCCCTCCCTCTCCCTGTGATTGGACGACACTGTGGATCAGAGTGAGCGTCCGTTAACCTGCTGACCACTGATTGGTCAACGAGCAGCAGGTGTGCCACCTCCCCCAGCCCCAGGTTGGTTTTCAAGTCTCGTGAGAACCCTTCCTCTCTCTCTCTCTCTCTCTCCCCCGTCTCTCTCTCCCTCTCCCCCCCGTCTCCCTCCCCCCCCGTGGGAGACAACATTTAATTGGAGAGAAAGGGGAGGGAGAAAGGGGGGAGAGAGAAAGAGACCCACAACGTGGGTAACGTCTAACGTCAGCTCTCTCTCCTCCTCTCTCTCTCTCTCTCTCTCTCTCTCTCTCTCTCTCTCTCTCTCTCTCTCTCTCTCTCTCTCTCTCTCTGCTGAGGGCTGATCAAGAGTTTTGTGCAACTTAAGGTCCCGACCCTCTTGACTCTTGTCTGTTGTCTTGTAGTGTTCTGGTCGCCCACTCACAGAGCAGACAGCCGTGCCGCGGGTGTGTGTGTGTGTTTCCACATTTGAATTTTTTAAAACATTTTGAAACATTTGAATTGAATTTTAACTTTCACCTTTGAATGTTTTGTTTTGGTTTTTCTTTTTTTGTTTTTCTTTGTTTTGTTTTGAATGGCAAAGAGAGCTGAGCCGCAAGGCAAAGCTCTCGATCTACCGGTCGATCTTCGTTCCTACCCTCACCTATGGTCATGAGGGGTGGGTGATGACCCAAAGGACGAGATCGCGGATAC
The DNA here is from genome assembly GCF_964030765.1 of Micromesistius poutassou. Classification (NCBI taxonomy): domain Eukaryota; kingdom Metazoa; phylum Chordata; class Actinopteri; order Gadiformes; family Gadidae; genus Micromesistius; species Micromesistius poutassou. The sequence goes on along the minus strand of NW_028179712.1, from coordinate 60,911 downwards.
AAGCGGCCGAGATGAGTTTTCTCAGGAGGGTGGCTGGCTTCTCCCTTAGGGATAGGGTGAGAAGTTCAGTCATCCGGGAGGAACTCGGATTAGAGCCGCTGCTCCTTTGCTTAGAAAGGAGTCAGTTGAGGTGGTTCGGGCATCTGGTAAGGATGCCCACTGGACGCCTCCCTTGGGAGGTGTTCCAGGCACGACCAGTGGGGAGGAGACCCCGGGGAAGACCCAGGACTAGGTGGAGGGATTATATCTCAACACTGGCCTGGGAACGCCTCGGGATCCCCCCATCAGAGCTGGTCAATGTGGCCCGGGAAAGGGAAGTCTGGGGCCCCCTGCTTGAGCTGCTGCCCCCACGACCTGACCCCGGATAAGCGGATGAAGATGAGGATGAGGATGAGGATGAGGACCTTTGAATGTCTTGTTTTTAAAAACGATTCGAATATATATTCAAATTTAGAACATTCTTTGACAGCCCTATTGGCTTTAGAAACTGGATAGATAACCATATCTACATCATCATCTGGCCAAATAACTCTTACGGGAGTTTTAAGGGATTATAGCCTTTACATTAAAGGTCCCATGGCATGAAAAAAAAAAAGTGACTTTATGAGGTTTTCTAACGTTAATATGAGTTCCCCTCGCCTGCCTAGGGTCCCCCAGTGGCTAGAAATGGCGTTAGGTGTAAAACGAGCACTAGGTATCCTGCTCCGCCTCTGAAGAAAATGAAAGCTCAGACGGGCCGGTCTGGAATCTGCCCCGTATGACGTCATAAGGGGCCAGGTCACCTCCCCTTTCTCTGCTCGGCCCGCCCACAGAATTCGGCCCCGCCAATGAGACAATGAGCTACGACCGTGCGAGCGTCACATGTGTGTGTGTGTGTGTGTGTGTGGATACACACACTGTAACGCAAGTGTTGTACACTCCTTTGTCATTTGGACAACCATTCTGCTGTTGGTGTTTTGCCGCATGACACACAACACAATAACGCGAGCTTGCGTAAAGCTCCCATTTAGTGGAAAGACTCTTTCTTTGAGGTCTCTGGCACTTCCACAACGAGACTCGTAGTGGGGGTTATCTCGGCCAGAGAGCAGAGAACCCCACAAAGTCCTAATATCATCCGGAGGCACACACAGCTTTTGGCCCTGATAATGTATATTATATCTATATATAATACCATATCATTTAGACACAGAGCTCCAGGACTCCCGCCGGAGAACCCGGAGTGTTCTAGAAGATTTACAGAACACAGACCAAACAGCTGTGTGTGCCTCTGGGTGATGTTATGAACCCGGGCCGTTGCGATAGGTCCGCTGTAAACGCTAGCGCTGTACCGTGGCCGCTAGCTGCTCAGGGCCACGCCCCCAGCCTCCACCTTGACCCGCCTCTCTCCTCCTCATCAGCGTCTAAAGCTACAGACTAGGCCTGGGCGGTGTGGCCGAAAGACATAGCACGATATAACTTGATCATATTGATCGATGACGATGACTATTGATCATTTTAATGACCTAAAAAGACTAGGAGTTACCACGCTGGATTTAAACACTTCTCTTTTACACTTAATACGACCTTCCACTGTTCTTTATTGATAAATACTCCAATGTCGATACAACAATGAAAAATACCCAAATATTGTAAATAAGTATGGAACCGTGTTTGTGTAACAAACCCAGCAGCTAGATTCAGTGGTCCAGTCTCTTATCGATATATATTGAACATTTATTTTGATATTGATCAAAAATCGATCACAATACGATAATTTATTGTATTGCCCAGGCCTACTACAGACACAGAAACGGCACGTTTGTGGAGAGCTCATTGTGGGACTGGCTCTCAGTGGCTGTAATTCTGCACCAAGGCTGAATTTCGGGAATGAGTCTTCAAATACTGCATTAGGGGCCACTAACACCGATATAAAAGCACCCATAAAGTAGCATGGGACCTTTAGTGCCCCACTTGTGCTTCACTCAAAAAGAGTAGAACAGTGTAATATGACTACATGATTAATATGACTACATGTTTAATATGACTACATGTTTAATACGACTACATGTTAATATGACTATATGATTAATATGACTACATGATTAATATGACTACATGATTAATATGACTACATGTTTAATATGACTACATGTCTAATATGACTACATGATTAATATGACTACATGTTAATATGACTACATGTTAATATGACTACATGATTAATATGACTACATGTTAATGACTACATGTTAATATGACTACATGTTAATATGACTACATGTCTAATATGACTACATGTTAATATGACTACATGTTAATATGTGTGATGTCAAGAGAAAGCGCATTTTGGTTACAAAAAGCTGAGCTGAAAGAAGGGAAGATGCAGCGAACGGACGCGTTGTGTGTCCGTGTGTCTCTGCCACGGGCGTCAGTTTGGTTTGAAATGTGCTGGGGACAGAGACGCATTCGAAAGTGCATTTTCAGAAGTGCTGGGTACAATGAGGATGCAATCTTTTTTTTCTCTTTAATGCAGGTAGTGAAAGGTTCTGAAAGACGGCATACCCATGTAGCTTACTCAGTGACGGACTGGGAGCAAAAAACGGCCCGGGCATTTGCGCATTATAACCGGCCGCGGGTGTAATTGTTGGGGGGGGGGTTGAGATAGATAATGCGGGGCCGCCGTCACGACGGTGGAGCCGCACGATCCCAACAAGCATGCCGCTCCGTGATTGGCCGGCCCAAACGGCCCACGAGAGGCCAAACGACCCACGGGAAGCAAAAAGCATTCGACATATTCTATGACCCACTATTGTCGCTTTTCCACCGACAGTGGAAAGCTACCAACACAAACAAAGAGGAGCTAGGAAAGCAAACTAACTACGTGTTTAAGTTGTGAAGGGGCACACGTGTGGCTACACACAGCACTACAGATGTCGAAACAGATTGAAAAAGCAAAACATATTTGTTGAACAGCTGAACGCTGTATCACATCATGGGCTGTTCTCAATTCAACAACACGCATCCATCCAATCTACATCAGGCATTCTGACCTAAACTCATGCACTCCCCAATACGATTATTCCACTAATTACTCCACTATCTTCATCTCCACTACACCCAACGCTGTACGAACGCAAACCATGGATAAGTTAGGCTACTTGGTGGCTATGGCTAACTTCAATCGAGTTAAAACAGCCGACCACTTGAGTGCAAAAAAACACAAAACACCTCACCACAGCACCAGCAAATCTTAAGCAATAAATATCGCGTCTTACCTTTATTTATGTGGCAGTGGTCTGCAGATGCATCCCGTGGTGTCGCCTGCCACATCCATTTAGTTCAACAGGTGATCGCTCTGTGTGTCCATGGTACTACCGACCTGCTCTGGTGCTTTTTACCTTCATGTATTCTGGCTAAAATGACTTGATTGTC